>NC_066578.1:6818374-6845874 GCF_024679095.1 Eriocheir sinensis | reverse complement strand
CCAGGCGGGCGCTGATTGGCTGAGCGCCTCAGCGGCTGATTTTCTTTTCATGCTCGGAAGTGCTTGTAAGTCTAGGTGCTGGATGTTCAAGCTTGGCTCCATTTCCTTGATGTAGAGAGCTTCGAGGATGGGAAGGCGTCTCATATCGGTGCAGGTCGTGATGATTTCAGTGTTCTTTTCTAGTATTTCTCTTGTGAGGGTCTTGTTGTGTTCTTTTCTCATGTGGGACTTCGGTGCTCCTGATGCTAGGTGGTAGGTAAGGCGTCTACTTAGCTTCACTGTCGTCATGCCAATATAGGATGTGTTAAGGGCTGCACAGTTCCCTTGGTTGCAGGAGAACCTATATACAACATGCGACTGTTGAGCTTTGTCTTGTTCCTTGTCAGGGCTGTTCCGCAACAGGATATGGCTTGTTTTCTTGCTCTTGTAGTAGATTATGAGGTTTATTCTTTTTTCTTTGTTTGTTGGGGTCACATTTTTCTTGATGATTTGTTTCATAATCCTTTCCTCTTCTTTGTAGCAGGTGGAGAAGTGTGCCTTGTAGTAGAGGTTGATGTCTTCGTTCTTGGTAGTGGCTTCTTTTGTCGTGTACCATCGGTTTATTATGCGGTTTGCTTGTTTGTCTATATCCGCTGTAGTGAATCCATTGCTGACAAGTACTTAGGGTCACGGGAGCTTAGGGTCAAAGGAGCTGCCTCGTACAGGCCTACCGGCCTCTTGCAGACTCCTGCGTTCTTATGTTCTTATGTTTTTAGTTGATCTTTGTATCTCGTCGTCGACTTGCTTCCAGGTGCTGCAGTGGGAGATTGCTCTTCGTATGTAGGCGGCGATGGTCGAATCCTTGTAGCGCTGGGGGCATTCACTTTTGCCGTTGAGACAGTTGCCTGAATTTGTAGGCTTGATGTAGACTTGCGTGGTGTGTGTGTGTGTGTGTGTGTGTGTGTGTGTGTGTGTGTGTGTGTGGACACACATACACACACACACACACACACACACACACACACACCTTGGCGTCAGTATCATAGCATTGTCCTGCCTGCCAGCCAGGGTGAGCGTCGCGCCTCATGGGTAAGTAAGTAAGTAAGTAAGTAAGTAAGTAATGTTTATTGCCATAATATACACACATTGATATATACATATAAATATAATTATAATTCTGGCAACGAATCTAGCCTGTCAAGCCGAAGCTTCCCGACAGACTGTATATTTATTTCATTGCACTATTAATATCTTTCTAAAGGTTGCAGATAGCTCCCACTGTTCCCACACACACCGTCACCCGCCGGTGTGCCTGAGCCGCGACCCTTTGCCCCGCGACACACTCTCTTCATCCTGCCTTGATTTTCCCTGCCAGCCTTTCACCTTCAGCCTTGGGCCGGGCAATAATATTAACCACTCACGCGTCGTGCACCGGGGACACCGTGCCGCTCCCTCCGACAAACTTCATCTTTTACTCTTTTTTTCTTTGACAACAGGTTATTATATCGATGTATAATGTTACTGGTAATAATATCGTGTCCACTACTACTACTACTACTACTACAACTACTACTACTACTATTACTACTACCACCACCACCATCACCATCGCCACCATGACTACCACACCCGACCACACCACCACACACCACCGCCAAACTCAAGTCCTCACCTCTTTCCGCGAGTAATTGAGAGGTTGGACTTTTTCCGCTCCTTCCTTCGCGTTCATTCCGGCGCATCAGAGAGGAGAATATTCATTTGGCCGACGCATATTTTCGCGCTAAGTGCCGCGCCTGATGGTTACTGAGCCGGCGACTCGTTCACGGCGCGAAAATTGTCAGCCTTATTTTTACACGAGCACCAGTACACACACACACACACACACACACACACACACACACACGCACACAAATGAATATATATATACACACACTACATATTATTATTATTATTATTATTTTATCATTATTATCAACATTATTATTATCATTGTTGGTGTTATTCTTGTTATTATCTCAGAAGCAATATTATTATTATTATTATTATTATTATTATTATTATTATTATTATTATTATTATTATTATTATTATTATTATTATTATTATTATTATTATTATTATTATTATTATTATTATTAGTAGTAGTAGTAGTAGTAGTGTCAGATAATGAATTAATTTCCCTTAATTTAGTATTTTTCATGGGAGACTTAACAATTCTAGAGGGATGCCTAAAAGAAATGACGTCATCAAGTATATTCTGACTATTCATATATATTCTGTTTCTTCCTGCAGGCCAGAAATACCTTTGGGGAACTCACTTTGGTTTAACTCACCGACATCAAGCCTCAACATTTTCACACCTGTCAGAAGTATTCCAGACTTCAGACGAAATAGCAAAAATTTTAGGGAGGACTTCGATATTTGTCTTAACTTTCTCTGCTAGTTTGTTTACGAGAGACGTCATCATCTATAAACCCATAAGCTCCATAGGTTTGTGAAGACCTACCACAAGTTCAGGTTTCCGCTTTGATTCTACAAATTCATCATGCATAGTAAAAATATCATACAAGTATCTGTGTTTTTATCGGGATCACGTTGCCTGACAATGTCCTTATTTACAAAGTCTCAATTGCATTTTTCGTTGCCTTATCATCATGTGAATCAAAGGATATAAGAGAACGTTTATGTAGAATACTCCTACCAAGCAGCACCTAAACAGCAGAGCAAACTGTTTACTTTAAAATTTACCGTTTCATAGGTACGTCTGCCGTCGTCTGCACCCAGCCAGAAGTACGGTTGCGCGGGTCGCGGTGTAAGCAACCCCTCTCTTAGTTCAAACACGAACGGCCTTTTCACTGCATTTTTCTTAAGACTCCTGACGTCGGTACAGTGCCGTGTATATACCAGACCTTCCTCCGTCACCTGCTGTCTCTTACCTGTGAACATGAAGGTGATTTAAAGGCAAACACGAACGGCTTTTCCACTGCATTTTCTTAAGACACCTGACGTCGGTACAGTGCCGTGTATATACCAGACCTTCCTCCGTCACCTGCTGTCTCTTACCGATGAACATGAAGGTGATTTAAAGGCAAACACGAGCGGCTTTTCCACTGCATTTTCTTAAGACACCTGACGTCGGTACAGTGCCGTGTATATACCAGACCTTCCTCCGTCACCTGCTGTCTCTTACCGATGAACATGAAGGTGATTTAAAGGCAAACACGAACGGCTTTTCCACTGCATTTTCTTAAGACACCTGACGTCGGTACAGTGCCGTGTATATACCAGACCTTCCTCCGTCACCTGCTGTCTCTTACCTGTGAAGCTGAAGGTGATTTAAAGGCTACAGACGTGAAGAGTGATCGTGGCTGCAGTTCGTGGAGGGTGAGTACTGGTAGGCAAGTACTGGTAGCCGTAGTAAAGCTACCATCATCATCATTATCATTATCATTTTCATCATATTCTGGCCACATTCATCTCGTGGCCTCCCGGTAGCTTTCAGAGTGTTGGGCGGCGGCATCGACCTGTGTCTGTGTGTGTGTGTGGCAGCGTTGGCCGAGCCCGATTAAGTTTGCATACGGATTTTGTTGAATGGACGGAAAGGGAATCCATCATTTCCTATTCAGCGTTACAACAATAGCGGCGAGGCTTCGTGTAAGCTGTGAATATTAAGGGCCCGGCATCCCACGGCGTAAACAGTGCGGTGCTATATTTGGCAAAGCGTGTCTTCTTGTTCCACGTATTTCACGGGTGAGAATATTCAGCTGCATTTTCTTGTGCGGTTCTGTTCCACATGGTTCAAGTTCGGCAGATAGGATTTGGCCTAAACAGAAGTGATGGTCTCGTTCTCGCACGCTGAAATAAATGGAAGATATAATTATTTTCTATTATTTTCGTTACTATTTATGATGCGCTTGTTTTTTGTTGTTAATTATTTCATCGATACATAATTATCTCTCGTTATTGAGTTTTGGGCTCGAGGAAAAGCTAGTATAGAACTGTAAATAATTAACAAATCCTGTTGGCAGCGAGTGAGTGAAGCGACGCGCCTCCTGTTGTATGCTCCCCGTTATTTACTTATTTTTTTAGTTAATTTATTAATTATCGCAACACACACACACACACACACACACACACACACACACAACGTAGAATAGGAAAGCGAAGAATCCTAACCCAGACCTTCCCACATTCCGTGTACAAATGCCATCTAACGCCGCCTGGTGATCCCGTAGCAATGCCGTCCTTGTCTCTCCCATAATATATCTTCTTGGAGTAGTCCGGGGAATGCTCGAGTGGCTCAAGGTCGTGGACTCGTAAAGACCCCCGCCCTCCCGGAACCCGCTATCCGCAAGACTTTCTCATCCATGAACAACGAAAATGGAATAGCGCTAAGCCCCGCCCCGGAGTTTTAAGATTAACTGCTAAAAGTACCGAAGAGTTGCAAATCTTTAACAAATTGTCGGAGTACGAAGAAGGAGAAGCTGAGCCAGGGAGAAACAAACAAAAGGGATGCAAGACAATGAAAGTCGGGCTCAAGTTATTAAACGTATCGCTCCCTCACTTCGCCAGAAAAGTCTCGTCGTACCGAAGAGTTACGAATTGCGAGTCTACGAAATCGGAGAAGCTGAACTAAGGAGAAACGGACAAAAGGAATGTGATAAAGTGGAAGTCAAGCGCAAGGTACGTTTGAAAATATGCACCTGAGTCAAACCACCAATTCTCGAGAAAACTGAAATGTAGGAAATGTAACGAAAAATATATTCAGAAAGTTTCCCGCATAACCAAAAAAGTCGAGACCACATGCAGAGGCGAGGCAGTGGATCGGGGCGACTGGAGGCTGCAAGAACGGACGATACTCTCTGGGAAGCCTCGCCCACGCGCCAGACAGCCACGGCGTTACTTGGCGGCTCTTGTCTCTCGAGGTACATAAAAAAATGCCAAGGAAGTTGCGTCCTATTGCAGGCTGTATTATGCATGAGGAGTGCGGGCGAGGGGAAGGGAATATTGCCACGCTAGCCTCCGCGAGAAGAATCCTGGCAATAACGGAGTGCACGCAGACCACTGAGTTGAAAGTTTAAGAATCTGTACGATGGAGGAGAATGGACCGAGGGAGAGTTTGCCGTAAAGAATAAAGAGCGCAATGTTTTTTTTTATTTTTTAATGGGGAACTTGTTTGTTTTAGGAAGTGTTTCATTTGGCCCATAGATAAAGAGCAGAGGCAGAGTTACGAGGAGATAATAAAGAGTAATGACTTGATGTTAATAATGATAGTAATAATAATAAAATGATTAAAAAGAGGAAATGATAAAGTAATGGCAATGATGATGACAGTGATAATGATGATGAAAATAATAATAATAATGCTAATAAAAATAATGAAAATAATAATGATGACAAAAATAATGATAGTAATAATAATGATAATAATAGTGAGAATAATTGGGATAACAATCATAACACCACCACCACCACCATCATCACCACCACCCCCACCACTACCACTACCCCCCACACACACACACCACCACTACCCCCCCCCCACCACCACCACTACCCCCCACCACTACCACCACAACAACAACAACAACCCTAATCTGCTCTCATCCCCTTTTCTGCGAACCCCGGAGCTTAGGCAGCGACGCCGGTGATGGAGTAAAAATGGAGCCGGAAAGCAGTTTTATTCACTCTATTCCGAACATAGATTAGCCCATAGCCTTTAGTGTATATGTTGGGAACTCGTGCGGCGGTGGAAAAAAGATTGAAATATAGGGGAAAAAATGAAAATAGAGGTTAAATAGAGGTATATATAGATAATAATAAGCCTTTTAAATCCCTCTTCATATTTCATTCACTCCATCATTACCAAAACCATTCACAAATCTTTAATATACTTGCTTTTTCTGTTGTATGTCTTACCAATTCACTCCCCCAATATTTCATTAACTCCATCCATAGACTTCACAATCTCTTGACGGGAAACGGGGCGCGGGGCCGATTCGCAGGGGGCCGATTTTCAAAAATTTAAAATTTAAATATTTTCAAAACCAAAGCAGCTAGCGACCTGAAACTAAAACAGGCACCTCCCTTAGGCATATAGCTATGAGTCTCCATGAGCAGCGGTATCAAAAAATTCAAAGTCGTTCCCTAATAAAATCCCGATTAATTGTTTTTTATATAAGTATAACAAAACTTAAAAAGGCTATAAAATCCTCAGATTTTACGCTAGATGCACAAACATCACCAAATGCAGAGATAATCACTTATATTTTCAGAATCAATAGCAATATTTAGCATATCTTATAAGTTTTTGCCCGAAATAGCTACTTATTTTTTTTATTTAGTGTTTTTTACGTAAGTTAACATCTAATAAATCACTTTATTTTTCACATTAGAAACTTATACTTGAGGAAAGCATGCAGAAACATCTTAATTTTACTCAACAAAAGCAAAATATTCATTTTCTATATACAATCACAACTATTTTGGTTTTGGTTGAATTCCGATGTCACTATTGCCGCAGCACGTCTTGCCGGCTATATGGCCCTCGTCCCTGAACAATCACTTTAGCCTTTTGGCCTATGACTTGTGGGCCCCGGTCAGTTTCCTGGACTTGTACACGTCCCTGTTCCTCGCCCTCCTCTACTGCTCCTCGATTCCTCCTGGTCCCGGTCGGCTGCTTCAAGGCCTTGTTCTTCCTCGCTTCTGAGGTCACGTCCTTGGAGAAATTAGCACCGAAACAGTTGAAGAGGACCTGCTGATGTGCGGCAAGATGGTGTTGGCCAGGTTGTGCCCCCTGGCACCTGTACCCCTGCAAGGTCGGGTCTGAGGCCGCCAGGAACTCCAGGAGGTGCCTGAACCCGTCCCTGTGGCGCATGGCAAGGAGAGGAACCTCAACCTGCGCTCCTTCTTGTCCTCCCCTGCACATCAGGAGTCCCACAGCGACATCCCGAAGGACGCCATGTGGGCCATTGGGGAGATGGCTGCGCTTCAGGACCGGCCCGTCTCCAGCTCTCCCCTGTCGACCAGCTCGACCAGGGCGTCGAACATCACAGAGGGTCGCCCTCGCCCTCTCGACGGTAATCTTCATCTCCTCCTGGGCAAGCTCCTGCTTGCAGCACTCGGCCACAGAGGTTGGCCTGGACCTTCCTGGCCAGGTAGCCGGCGTAGTTGCCGACCGCGGCGAGGAGCAACTCGTCCGTCGGCGGGTCCGGCTGGTCGTCGGCCAGCTCCCTGGCAAGCTGGGCCAAGATCACCTCGTCGTCCTCCTTCTCCTCTGCCTTGGCCCGGTCCAGGTCGGCCTGCACGTCCGGGAAGAACCCGACGAGCTTCAGCAAATGCAGGCGCTGGGCCAACCTGTTGCTCACCATGAAGTTCTGCACGCTCGTCCAGTTGTGGGAAGGTACAGAGACGATGAATAACTGTAGGTCCTTTACTTGGAGAGTAAACAGAGGCAGGACAGCGATAATCCTTTACAGAGGGGAAGTGCCCAGCTGACTGCGTGCCTAAGGCGAGTTAGGCGACGCGGGAACTGAGCTGAGTTGCCATGTAGGCACTAACTAAACGTACATTTCTTGTTTCCTAATACGTAAAACTGTGGACTTCACTATCCTACAGTTATCATTCATTTTACGTAAAGATTTCAACCTAAAGTTACGCAAATTTGCCATTTTTTACACAACGTTTTCAAAGTGCACGCATGGTGCTATTTTATATAAGTTACCTTGAATCCTCGACCAAATCACTCTAGAGACACTCCTGCCTGCTTGTATGCACTAAAACTTGAAGATTTCGTCCTGTTTCCACTTAAATTCGGAGTAAGAACGCAGAGTGTGTTTGAGTTGTCGCAGTGAAAGTCGCCATAACAATCGGCCCCTTACGCGAAGCCAGCGCGCCAAGACTGAAGAGATTTCCCGTCAACTAGTTGTGAAGTCTATGCTCCATCCTTCAGAAAATCATCCATAAGCTCTGTATGTTTTATGTGACCCTTCAAATCACTCCACTATTAACTCCATCATTACCAAAACCATTCATAAATCTTTAATATGCTTGCTTTTCATTTTGTATGTTTTCTGCCACCTTCTACCAATTCACTCCCCTATATTTCATTAACTCCATCATTCCCAAAATCATCCAGCTGTTTATGTTTTTCGTGACCCTTCAAATCACTCCCTTTATCCTACATATTAACTCCATCATTCCCAAAATCATTCATAAATCTTTAATATACTTGCTTCCTTTTCCAATTCACTACCCCATTTTTCATTAACTCCATTCACCTTCGTCTCTAAAATCATCCCTCCATGTTTAAGATATTCGTTGGCATTGCTTTATCTTATCTTTTATGTGACCATTCAAATCCCCTCCCCTGTATCCTGTTAAGACCCTCATTCCCAAAGTCACCGTTTAGAATACTTGCTTTCCTTGCCTTATATGTTTTATGGGACTCTTAAAATCCCTCCCCATATCTTCTCAGTTCCATCTTTTTCTTCGCTAACTCTCCTATTTAATATACTTGTCTTCCTATTAATATACTGACCTACTTAATATACGTGCTTTCCTTTCTTTATGCTTTACGACACCTTTTAAATCCCTCTCTATTTCTTAGCTTCATCTTTCTCCTCGCCAACTTTTCTATTTCATTTACTTGCCTTCCTATTAATATACTGTCCTATTTAATATACTTGCTTTCCTTGCTTTATGCTTTACGACACCTTTCAAATCCCTCCCTATATCTTCGTAGCTTCATCTTTCTCCTCGCCATCTTTCCCATTTCATATACTTGCCTTCCTATTAATATACTGTCCTATTTAATATACTTGCTTTCCTTGCTTTATGCTTTACGACACCTTTCAAATCCCTCCCTATGTCTTCTTAGCTTCATCTTTCTCCTTGCCAACTTTTCTATTCGCTCCCTGAAGCCCCTCAAACAAATGCTCCCTCACACTCCCTGCGTTATTGACTTCCTCCTTCCAGAACTTTACTTTCCCTCCGAAATTATGGAAATTCGCCGCTCCCGCCCTTCATCATGTATTTCCCTGCTCTCTGAACCTTCCTATTTTATTTCGTTTCTTCGCCTCTGATGCTCCACCCGAGAAAATTTCCTCTGTTCCTGGTATGAAGTTATTGCTTGTGGCTTTCCATCGCGATCAGCTACGTTGTTACATTATTACGCTTTCCCATCATAAGCATCACTACGTTATTAACTTGTTCATTCTTTCTTCGCCTTCCCTATTCGCTTGCCTTCTTCATTCTTCTTTATTCTTCCTCGTTCTTCTTCTTTCTGCAAAACCTCCTCTTCGACCCTATTACTGCTGCCTCTTCAAATGCCTTCCTTCCTGAGCTGTTTCCTTTCTTTCCTACATCAGTCTTTCTTTGCCTTCCCTGTTCGCTTGCCTTCTTCATTCTTCTTCATTCTTCTTCTTCCAACAAAACCTCCTCTTAGACCCTGCTTTGCTGCTGCCTCCTCAAATGCCTTCCTTTCTGAGCTGTTTCCTTTCTTTCCTACATCAGTCTTTCTTTGCCTTCCTTGTTTGCTTGCCTTCTTCATTCTTCTTCATTCTTCTACGTTCTTCTTCCAACAAAACCTCCTTGAACCTATTACTGCTGCCTCTTCAAATGCCTTCCTTTCTGAGCTGTTTCCTTCATTTCCTACATCATTCTTCTTCATTCTTCTTCATTCTACACACAAAACCTATTACTACATCATCTACAAATGCCTTCGTGAGCTGTTTCCTTCCTTTCCTGCATAATTCTTCTTCATTCTTCTTCATTCTACACACAAAACCTATTACTACATCATCTTCAAATGCCTTCGTGAGCAGTTTCCTTCCTTTCCTGCATAATTCTTCTTCATTCTTCTTCATTCTACACACACAGCCTCCTTCACACAATAACTACATCACCTTCAATTTCCTTCCTTAACTTTTTCCATCGTTTCTCAGCATATTCAATTTAAAAGTGTCTTCGTGCATTCCTGTGGAGTCTTCATGTTAAGTTGATTCAGCTGTTTCATGTGTTCTGAGCGTTCGCTTTCGCCAACTGATTCGATACGCGTGGATACTAGGAGGTCACGTTGGGGCCATATGATGAAGCTGCGCGTGGCCTCGGTGCTCAAATCTGTTACAGCGTCTTGGTAAGTTTTGATTCAGTTGTTTCACCTTCTCAGCGTCAATTGATTCGATATGCGTGGATGCTAGGAGGTCACGTTGGGGCCATTAATAAAGCTGCGCGTGGGCTCGGTGCTCAAATCTGTCACATTGTCTTGGTAAGCCTTTTCTGTTTTCTTATCAGCCTTTTTTTCTTGATTTTTTTTTATTTCTTTATTGTTGTTTTCCTCAGTGTGTTTTGTTTTTCTTAACAGACTTTTTGTTTTTAGTCTTTGCCATTGAGCTCCTTAATTTACTGTAAAAAAAGAAAACATTGGCCCTTCAGCTTTTAGTGTTTATTTTTTGTTTTGTTTTCCTCAGTGTTTTGCTTTTATTAACAGACTTTTTGTTTTTAGTCTTTGCCATTGAGCTCCTTAATTTACTGTAAAAAAAGAAAACATTGACCCTTAAGCAAAGTACTCGTAATAAAACAAACAACATATCAAACATTTACAACAAAATCCTCTCCAGTTGCAAGACAAAATCTCTATCGCCATAAAACATTCAAACTAAAACAGCCACGGCCACGAGTATTGGTTTTGTTTTTGCCTAACGTGGTGGTATTTTTAATCAAACAACTGTGATGTATTTCTTTCTATTTCTCTCTTTTATTCTTCATTTCCATACACCTCCATCGCAGTTTTCAAGAGAGTGATTGTGTTGACGGGTAGCCTATCATAATTACCTTTTTATTTTTCGTTTTCTAATGATATTTTTTAATCAAACTTTTATCTATTTCTTTATATTTCTCTCTTTTATTCTTCATTCCATACACCTCCATCGCAGTTTTCAAGAGTGATTGTGTTGACGGGTAGCCTATCATAATCACCTTTTTATTTGGTATTTTTTAATCAAAGCTTTTTCTAGTTTTATTTATTAATCTCCCTTATTCTTCGTTTCTTAATTTCCATTCACATTTATCTCCGTTTTCAAGAGGGATTGTATAAGTCACGGTTATCATCCCCATTCTATATTTTTCTTCGTTTTCTGATGGTATTTTTAATCAAACTATTTCTACTTCTATTTATTTTTCTCCTTTATTCTTCGTTTCTTAATTTCCATCCTCCGTTATCTCAGTTTTCAAGAGGGATTGTATAAATTATTGTTATCATTACCTTTTTTTTAATCAAACCTTTCTCTATGTCTATTTATTTCTCCCTTTTATTCTTCATTTCTTCATATCCATCCTCCTCTATCTCCGTTTTCAAGAAGGATTGTATAAATTACGGTTATCATCGCCACCTTTTTTTCTCTTCGCTTTCTTCCTGACTTTTCGGTCCGAGAATTTCTTCCCGTCCTCGTCTCCTATTCTTCTCTCATTTCTCGTCGTCTAACCCATTGCTTGCTCACTTCCCTCGCCTCCGCCGCTGAGTCAGGCTGTCTGGCGGGATCGGGCGGGGAGAAGGGGCGGCGGCGGGCAAGACGGAGGGAAGGACAGCGAAAAATGCTCCCGATTCCAAGTCCAGCGTTGAAACCTTTCCTGCGCCGCGTTCCGACTAACGGTGCTCGCCTCGCCTCACGGGAAACTTGCAGGCGGCTCGAGGCTTGTTTTTCAGTGCTGTGTTGGTGGCGAGTACAGTGGGCGAAAGTTTGGCAATCTTGGTGGCGAGCGATCAAATACCACCACAAACGATGCTGGTGGTACTACTGCTACTACTACGTCTACTACTACTACTACTACTACTTTAGAGACTTTTAGCATTTCGTCTTGTATAGCTTTAAAATTTCATAGCTGCCACAATTCCCTTTCTTATATTCATCATCACACTGAAAATAACTCTCCCATTGTCTTATATTTCATTTCCTAGCACGGTACAATAACACTCTAAAACCCTGTCCGTTCACGTCTTTCGTACTGTTAAACTCTTTGGTAACGCAACGCTCATCTTTTCTTTATTTCCACGTAACTTTGCAGCGAAATCTTTATCCTCGTCTTTCATATCCTGAGTGTCCTTTCTCGTACGTTACACATTTTGCTGTCTGTCCCTCTTGTCTCACTCTCGTCCTTTCACATAGTTCATCAAGTTTTCATATTCCACTCTGTCTCTTGATCCATTTTCCTGCATTGGTTATACAGAAAGACATTGACCCCTCAGACGATACCATTCCGCTTCATTCCCTTTGTTATGTGTATCAAGCACCCAGACCACTCATGTTGTCCCTGTTTCTCCTCTGAATATCGTATTACCTCAACTACTTGCGTCTTTTAACCCATTCCCTGTATTGCTTCTTCTCAGTCATTGCCATAAATATAACACTCCGTTCCCTTCCCTGTGTTATGTGTATCAGGTACCCAAACCACTCCTGTTATCTCTGCCGCTACTCTGAACTTCACACTACCTCATCTACTGCCGTCTTGAGCCATCCCTTTGCATTGGTTCTTCTCAGTCATTGCCTTAAGTCATATACTACTCCGTTCCCTTCCCTGTGTTGTGTGTATAATGTACCCAAACCACTCCTGTTGTCTATGTCGCTATTCTGAACTTCACATTTCCTCGAGTTATCCTTCTGTCCTCCCCACAGCTGTCTCATCAATGTCATAAACGCATCATTAACCTCTAAACCTTCCTCCTCCTCCTACTCCTCCTCTTCGATCCCCCTTTTCAATACCTTTCGTTTTTCCCTTCATGTGATATCTCTTATGTTTCTTTTATCTCGGCTATTCGCCCCTCTCTCCCATGATCGCTATCTCTGCTTAAATGACATAAAGCTGCCCTTGAACACTCTCTTTGTAAGTTTTATGCATCAGATATTTTTCCTTAGTTTTTAATCGGCTTAATTTTTCAATCTTCCAATTTTCCAATCCTGTAATCTGTCAATTTTTCACTTTTCCAATCTTCCAGTCTTTCAATTTTCCAATTTTTCAACCCTGTAATCTATCAATCTTTAAATCTTCTAATCTTCCAATCTTCCAGTCTTTCAATCTTCCAATTTTTAAATCCTCCAATCTTTCACTCTAACAATCTATCAATCTTACTATCTTCCAATTTTTCAATCTTCCAATCTTTCAATATTTCAATCTTCCAATCTTTCAATCTTACAATATTTCAATCTTTCACTCTTCCAATCTTCCAATCTTACAATATTTCAATCTTTCACTCTTACAATCTTCCAGTCTTTCGATCTTTCAATCTTCCAACCTTTCAATTTTCCAATCTTTCAATCTTTCAAACTTCCAATCTCTCAATCTTCAAATCTTTCAATCTTCCAGTCTTTTAATCTTTCATTCTTTCATTTTTTTTAGTCTTTCAATCTTTCAATCTTCCAATCTTCCAATCTTTCAGTCTTTCAATCTTTCAATCTTCCAATCTTCCGTGTTTCCTTTTTCTTAATCTTCCCTTTTATCTTCATCTTTCCTCTTCCTTTATCTTTCCTTTCATCTGCAGACCATTCGCAAATCTTCCATCTCCTCAAATTTTCAGTCTTCCAATCTTACATTCAATTTATTCGCGTGATTTTCCGTTCGATCTTCCTTTCTCGACTTGTATCTTTAATCTCTCATCTCCTCTATCTCTCAATCTTCCAGTCTTCCATGCAGTATAGTCCAATAAACTTCCCGTCTATCTTCCGTACCCGGTGTGTGGATCTGCAGACCATTTTGCGACTGGAAAGGAAAAAAGATTTGCTGACAATGTTTTTTTCTTCTGCTCTCTCTTGCGTCACATACTCGGAATTTTAATTAAGCTTCACCTTGCGCCACGATACAGTTTCTTTTCATTTTCGACGCTGCCATTCACGTGTCGCCGTCCGTCGGAATAATCTTCGTCCCTTTTCCGAACTCTATTGAATAGGTACGTTATTTAGCTTCCAGACTCATATTTCGTGTCTAGATTATTATTTAAGTAAGGTAGCTGTAGGTATTGACACACACACACACACACACACACACACACTGATATTTCAATCCCTACTTCTCGTTCTCACACCTATCTCAAATCGTTCACAGTTCCCCATCTAATCAGTTCGACTTCTATGATATACACACACACACACACACACACACACACACACACACACACACACACACACACACACACACACACACACACACACACACACACACACACTGATATTTCAATCCCTACTTCTCATTCTCACACCTATCTCAAATCTTTCATAGTTACCCATCTAATCAGTTCGACTTCTATGATACACACACACACACACACACACACACACACACACACACACACACATTACCCTTCTTCTCCTATACGTCTTATTCGGTATTGTTCAAAGATATGGTAATCATTGTATTTCTCTAGTACGTTTCCGCGGTATGGGTTTCCTTGATTAAAACGCATCATATCACTTTCTTGAGACTCCCATTCGTGTATCCTCGCTTACTTCTTCGGGTTAATGTTACTGAGACCTCTGTTTTTATACGTATTATGATCCTTCAGTTCTTAAAAGCAATACAGGTTAGCTCCTTCTGCCTCCTCGTGTCCTAACATATCACTTTCTTGAGACTCACACTCGCATATCCTCGTTTACTTCTTCGGGTTAATGTTACTGAGACCTCTGTTTTTATACGTATTATGATCCTTCAGTTCTTAAAAGCAATACAGATATGCTTCTTCTACCTCTTCGTCTCCTAACATATCACTTTCCCGAGACTAACACTCGTATTTCATTGTTTTCGTCTTCAGTCTAATATTAGCGAGACCACTTACTT
This sequence comes from Eriocheir sinensis, assembly GCF_024679095.1. Lineage (NCBI taxonomy): Eukaryota > Metazoa > Arthropoda > Malacostraca > Decapoda > Varunidae > Eriocheir > Eriocheir sinensis. The sequence continues at coordinate 6,831,072 of NC_066578.1, read as the reverse complement.
TCTACGTAATATCATCTCTTCAGTTCTTAAGCAATGCAGCCTCTCAAAGTCTTATCGTATCACTTTCATGGGACTCACACTCGTATTTCATTGCTTACTTCTTCATGTCTAATATTACCGAGACCTCTGACTCCCTACTTACCCGTCCGCTGCGATTGGCACGGATTTAGCTTTTACTAGTAGACTGGAAACATATACTCCCAGGTCTTTCTCTGCCTCTGTGGTGGATAGTGGACTGTTTCCCATGTGGTATTGGTGTGCTGGATATCCCCTCCCAAGGTGCAGGACTTTATATTTTACTTCATTGAATTTTAACAGCCATTTTTTGATCCATTTCTGTAACTTGGTGATGTCCTCTTGTAGGAAATCCGCAGTCAAGGGGTTAGTATTCTTCCGTTCCCAAAGCAGGACAGCCTCTCTCGCCTCTTCGTGTCCTAACATATCCCTTTCCTGTTTATTCGTATTTCCTCGCCACCTTCCTCAGTCGCATCTTACTGGGACTTAACTTCCTACTTCACACCCTGCACTTCATAAAACAGTACAGTCAAGCTTCTTTTGCTTCTCATTATGACGCTGGTTATCAGGGTATATACATGTCACGTGATTGTTCTGAGAGCGTAGTGCCTTTAGCGCTGGTAGGGTCTCTTGAGAGTCCTCGTGGATGGCCCCAGCCCGTTAGTGGCGCAGGTGAATTTTATTTATGGTGGTTGCCGAGATATATATAACTCTTGTTTGGCCCATGCTGCCGCCTGGTGCTCTATTGACGGAAATCACTCAATTAAAGGGTGATAGAAGATCCGGAAAACGTGTGGGTAATCTTGTGCCACTCCGCGATGGTGGGAAATTGCCAGCGTCTTGCGGGGGAGCTTGAACCAGAGACCTTGGACCCACCACGCCCACGCGTTGACCACTCGGCCACCGCCTCCTTGGATGCAGCTCAAGACGGTGTCGCTACAAAACACAGGGATTCGGGTCGCCGTAATGGTCGGCGTAAAGGAGTGCAAGCGAACGGTGCAGGTGTGGCTCGCTGCGTCACTTAGGGTTAATGCCTCGTCCATGTCCCCACTCGTGTTAATGTGTGTGTGTGTACCTAAGACTGGAACTGTAAGGGAATAAAACCACCCCGTGTTTCCATCGTGCATAAGAAAAGGCGACGTTTTACTATTGCTGGAAGACTGTGAAGGCGATTGTTTGAGGCCATTTTATTTATTTATATTCTGGTGATTATTCTATGGCGGAAGGTAGAGGATTTTGACGGGCTTTATCGACTGCAACTATTATGGCGATCACAAATACTATGACCAACACACACACACACACACACACACACACCACCACCATACATACACATCTAGCTATTTCCGAGGTGGCGTCCGATAGGTGAGTTTTATCAGTCGCTCCATTAACACTCCGCCGCCGCTAACATGACGTCTATATTTTGTTGGGGGCGAGTTGGCGGGCGTTACTGTTGTCAGGCGGAGGGCGGGAGCGAGGCGGGAAACGGTGCGATGTTGGGCTGAAAACTTGCCGGAATACCTCGTGCATTGGCCAAGGTTTCAATAGTTTCTTTCCTCTATATTCTGCGGTGATGGGGGGGTAGTTTAATTATGAGTCTACACGCCTATCTTGAGTCTCCATGCACAGTTACGGGAGTCAGGAAATGGTGCGATGCTGGGCTGAAAACTTGCCGGAATACCTCGTGCATTAGCCAAGGTTTCAATAGCTTCTGCTCTAAGGTCTGTGGTAATGGGATGAGTAGTTATATTTTAAGTCTATACGAATAACTTGTGTCCTTGTATAGTTTCCTTGTCGCGGTGCTTGGCTGAAAACTTGGAGAAATAACTCATGCATTGTCCAAGGCTTCAATAGTTTCTCTCCTCTGTATTCTGCGGTAATGGGGTGAAAAGTTTAATTATAAGTCTATACGAATAACTTGTGTCCTTGTAGAGTTTCCTTGTCGAGTTCCTGGACTCAAAACTTGTCGAAATAACTCATGCATTGGACAAGGTTTCAATAGTTTATGCTCTATACTCTTCGGTGATTGGGTGAATAGTTTAATTTAAGTTATATTCGAAAACCTTGAGTGTCCTTATACAGTCTCCTTGTCTAGATGCTGGGCTCAAAACTTGTCGAAATAACTCATGCGTTGGACAAGGTTTCAATAGTTTCTGTTCTATACTCTTCGGTGATTGGGTGAATAGTCTAATTTTAGGTATATTCGAAAACCTTGAGTGTCCTTATACAGTCTCCTTGTCTAGATGCTGGGCTCAAAACTTGTCGAAATAACTCATGCATTGGACAAGGTTTCAGTAGTTTCTGTTCTATACTCTTCGGTGATTGGGTGAATAGATTAATTTTAAATATATACGAAAACCTTGTGTGTTCGTGTATGGGATAACGCCGGGCAGGAAATGGTGCTCCGATGCTGGGTTGAAAATTTATCGATGTAACTCATGCACTGGCCAAGGTTTGAATAGTTCATCGTCTGTATTCTGTGGTGAACGTTCAATCATAATAATAAATGTAATATCACCGTAACGAAAATAAAGCAATAACAGACTCCCCCCTCCTAAGTACTAATCTACGGTATGAATCTCCGAGCAAGGCCGCATAAGTAAAGTATTGAGAACCGGGTATATATCTGTTCCTTATATTCCCTTTACGGGCCTTACTGGATCTCTATAATAATAATGATAATGGTAAAACAGTAACAGACTCCTCCCTTTAGTAATCCGCGGTATGAATAATCCAAGCAAGACCGCATAAGTAAAGTATTGAGAACCGGGTATATATATGTTCCTTATATTCCCTTTACGGGCCTTACTGGATCTCTATAATAATAATGATAATAGTAAAACAGTAACAGACTCCTCCCTTTAGTAATCCGCGGTATGAATAATCCAAGCAAGACCTCATTAGTAAAGTATTGAGAACCGGGTATATATCTGTTCCTTATATTTCCTCTACGGGCCTTACTGGATCTCTATAATAATAATAATAATAGTAAAACAGTAACAGACTCCTCCCTTTAGTAATCCGCGGTATGAATCTTCCGAGCAAGGCCGCATAAGTAAAGTATTGATAAGAAATAACCGTACATTCTGCTCCTTCTCGTGCACCGGCCATTCCGGATGATACACGTGGGCGCATCCTGCTCCCACGATGCTGCATAAAAGCCATTAGGCCTCAACTTGGCTTACTCCTCGTGCGCCTTGAGCCAACTTCGCGCGGGACTTTTTTCTCTGTTTCTTATTTCAGTTTCGCGAGTCTCAAGTGAGCGAAATTCCGCGAAAAAGCTCCGATTAGCCTTTTGATGATATTTTCGTCTCTCCCTTTGGAACGCGGCAGTTTTTATTCATTTTTCCTGAGGGGTGTGATAAGGTCAGCCTTGTAAGTTAATTTGAAGACCATAGTGAAGTTTTTTTATATGTTTCATTTAAGCAAACACCTTGAAAACATTGAGTGATTATTTTATATCTATTCATTTTTCCTGAGGGGTGTGATAAAGTCAGCCTTGTAAGTTAATTTGAAGACCATAGTGAAGGTTTTTTTTATATGTTTCATTTAAGTAAACACCTTGAAAACATTGAGTGGTGAATTTTATATCTTTATTTATTTTTCCTGAGGGGTGTGATGAAGTCAACCTTGCAAGTTAATCTGAAGACCATAGTGAAGGTTTTTTTATATGTTTCCTTTAAGTAAACACCTTGAAAACATTGAGTGAAAAATTGTATATCTTTATTTTTTTTTTTTTTATCCTGAGGGCTGTGAAAAAGTTAACCTTGTAAGTTAATCTGAAGACCATAGTGAAGAGTTTTTTTTTATATGTTTCCTTTAAGTAATAGGTCAAGAAAAGCATGACCTGAAAACATAGAGTGAAGAACTTCCTCTATTTATTTATCCTGAGGGTTGTGATAAAGTTAACCTTGTAAGTTAATCTGAAACATTACTGAAGGCTTTTTTATATGTTTTCTCTAAGTAATTGCTCAAAGAGAACATGACCTTTGCGAAGAGCCATTCTTTAATTATTTCTTTTGAGAGCTGCGATAAAGTCATCCTCTTAAGTTAATCTGGAGAATATATTAAAGGGTTTCTCTTATGTTTTCTCTAAGTAATTGCTCAAAGAGAACATGACCTTTGCAACGAGCCATTCTTTATTTATTTCTCTTGAGGGCTGCGATAAGGTCAACCTCTTAAGTTAATCTGGAGACTATATTAAAGGGTTTCTCTTATGTTTTCTCTAAGTAATTGCTCAAAGAGAACATGACCTTTACAACGAGCCATTCTTTAATTATTTCTCTTGAGAGCTGCGATAAAGTCATCCTCTTAAGTTAATCTGGAGACCATATTAAAGGGTTTCTCTTGTGCTTTCTCTAAGTAATTGCTCAAAGAAAACAAGACCTGGTTCCATACAGTCTCCCCTTCACAACGAGCCAGTCTTTCTTTACTTCTCTTGAGGGCTGCGATAAAGTCAACCTCGGGAGTTAATCTGAGACCGAAGGCTTTTTACATGTTTTCTTTAAGTAATAACTCACGGAAGACATTGAATACATAATGGGAAGTACAAGGATGCATCTGAGCTGTTCAAGGCCCAAACTTAATATTTCACCAACTTGCAGCAAAAGGTTTTAGAAGTTGATTTAGTATGAGACCACTGTGAAGGCTTTTTCTTGTGTTTCTTCTTAGTAATACCTCATGGAAGACACGTACTGCAGACATAAAGCAAAGTGGGATGAGTCTTCTGAGTTTTCAAGGCTCAAACTTACTAATTCAACAACTTCCAGCAAAAGGTTTTAGAACATAGTGAAGGCTTTTTCTTGTGTTTCTTCTTAGTAATACCTCATGGAAGACACGTACTGAAGCCATAAAGATAAGTGGGATGAGTCTTCTGAGTTTTCAAGGCTCAAACTTACTAATTCAACAACTTGCAGCAAAAGGGATTAGTGCTTAGTGTAAATATTTGCTTGTATTTTTGTGTATTATCTTTCCTATAGTGATTTTTTTTTTTTACGTCTCTGCCTATTGCGCCGGTGAACTTGCTTGAGGGGCCTGGATGGTATTCGGCCTCAGCCCGTCATGGCGCAGGCAAGTGTTTATAGTGGCGCCATCTTCACGCCATGATTGCCTGATGCACTAGCCATTCTTTAGCCACTCTTTACAGTACCCGGAGTAAATAGCGAAGCATCATATATGCACACACATACACAAATACTTAAAAAAGGGAAAAGATCAATTAACTCTGGCTTCCACGTCAAGAGAACGACCGCTACAGACGTCTTAGATTCTTGGTACGTCGATAACCACACAGAACATTGCTTCCTATAAGTGTATGTGAATGAGTGTGTGAATGAATGTGTGTGAATGAGTGTGTAAAGAGTGTTTCAATGAGTGTGTGAATGGGTGTGTGAATGAGTGTGTGAAGAGTATGTTAATAAGTGTAAATAAGTGTGTGAACGAGTGTGTGTGCGTGTGTGTGTGTGTGTGTGTGTGTGTGTGTGTGTGTGAATGAGAATACGTGTGTGTGTTTACGGTACAATGTTTACAGTTTCCAGACATTAAACCTTCACCAAAAGCTTAAGAAAGAAAATATGAAAAACAAACACACACACGGAGATACACACACCAACAACACACAACAAACCAAAGCCAAGCCAACACAGCACCAAAGGCAGATTATAACTAAGATAAGAGTATAAGCTTGTAGGTAGGTAGGCAGGTAGCTGGGAGCCGCAAAAACTATACCCAGAATACGAAGTTGGCGTGGAACGACTTAGTACGAAATTGTGTTATGTTTCCCGGAGTGCAGAAATGATGCGGACGGGAAGTTAGAGAGAAAGTTGAAAGTTTAATTAAAGGAACTGTTAGCGTAAGTAAGAGAGAGAGAGAGAGAGAGAGAGAGAGAGAGAGAGAGAGAATTAAAGGGATTAGGGCCCCTCTAGTTTTTTAGAGAAACTGTGTGTGCGTCTCTCTCTCTCTCTCTCTCTCTCTCTGTGGGGCGGAGGGAGGGGGATTCACCTTCTACCCCCCACACACACACACACACACACACACGAGCACTCTACCTCTTCCCCCACATAACCTCCCCATCCCCCCCCAACCCAACCCTACCCCTCCACCAAATTCCACCACCACCATCAACCAAGCAACCAGCGAGAGAGAGGAATAGGGAGAGCGACTGCGTATGTAACCATGAGTGATTGTTATTGTCGTTTTCCTGACGGCGGAAAGAAAGGTGACGTCATTTTTGTTTGGCCAAGTCGCGCGCCGCTCTTGTCCTCCTCTCTCCCTCTCCCTCTCCCTCTCTCCCTCTGTCATATACTTTTTCACCTCCACCCAACACCTGCCCTCCGCCCTGTCCCTCATCCGCCGCGGCTGTCCTAATACCACTCCTGTCGGTCGCGTTGCGTTGGTGGTTGGTGCGTCGCTTCTTGGCTTCTGAAGTGTCATAATGCCTCGCTTCGCCCCGCCTCGCCTCGCTAAAAGTTTATCTTGCGTTTGATGTTTTCTTTGTTGTGTGTGTGTGTGAGAGTGTTGGGTGTCTGAGTGTCTTTTTGTGGTGTGTGAGTGTTTGTGTTAGCGTTTGTTTTAGTGTGTGTGTGTGTGTGTGTGTGTGTGTGTGTGTGTGTGTGTGTGTGTGTGTGTGTGTGTGTGTGTGTGTGTTTCATTTGGTTTCTGTTTACTGTGTGTTCGTAATTCGTGTTTTTTGTTTTTTTGTGTTTTTTTCTTTGTTGTGTGTGTTCGTGTTGAGTGTGTGTGTCTTTTTTGGTGTGTGTGTGTGTGTGCGTGTTTGATTCGTTCGCTCTCTGTTTTCTTGTGTTTGTTCGTGTTTCTTGTGTGTCTCTGTACCCCGTCTTTCCTGTTTCTTTTATGTTCGTTCAGAGTGTCAATATATTATTTTGTGTGTGAGTGTCAGCTTCGTTTCCTGTGCTCCCTGTTTCTCGTGTGTTCGGGCAGACAGTCATTTCCTTCCCCTCTTTTTCTTGCTGTGTCTCCTAACATTCATGAGTATCATAAAACCAGCCGTGAAAACACTAACACAACCTCTACTAAAGCCTTATCAGATGTGAGCGAGCATGTATGTAACCCCGGAAGTCTGTTATGCTATTTGAGATAGAAAACATTTGAAGGAAACACTAGGAAACAGGGCGCCTTATCAGATGTGACCCGGAAGTGTGTTATGCTCTGTGAGATAGAAAACATTTGAAGGAAACACCAGCATAGACGGGGCCTTATCAGATGTGACCCGGAAGTCTGTTATGCTATTTGAGAAAGAAAACATTTGAAGGAAACACCAGCAAACACGGGCGCCTTATCAGATGTGACCCGGAAGTGTGTTATGCTATGTGAAAAAGAAATCATTTGAAGGAAACACCAGCAAACACGGGCGCCTTATCAGATGTAAGCGAGTATGTATGTAAAGCCATAAGTCCGTAATACTATGTGAAAAATAAATCATTTGAAGGAAACACCAGCAACTACGGGCGTCAGAAACAGATACACACACACACACCCAGCTAAAAAATATAGTCATTGCACCTTTTCCAATTGCCGCTGTTCCCGCTGTAGTCGCCTCGCGGACGCAAGATTTCAGGGACATTAAATCCTGGCGGTACACGGGTCTAATTAAGCAACATATTCAAGTCTTTATGTTCAGTCAATGCGACCTAGAGAGATTTTACGTGTGAGTCTGGGAAGTGGTAGATAGACAGAGATAGATAGAGATTCATAGATACAGCTTGATAGATAGATATAGATAGATAAATGATATAAATAGGTATTGTATGTAGATAGATAGAGAAGATAAGAAGAGGAAAGAAAACAAAATAAAAAAATGAGAAGAGAAAAAATACAGAGATAGATAAACAGATAGATAGATAGATAAACAGATAGGGATAGATAGATAGATAGAGAGAACATATTACTATTGTCCTATATAACTACTAACGAGATGTTTAGAGTTTGCAAATGAGTAAACACACACACACACACACACACACACACACACACACACACACACACACACACACACACACAGTTAGTTAGTCAGGTAGTTAGTTTAGTGACCCCACAAATGTTACTCGACACATTACGCACAAAACAGGATTCAAATTTATTCCAGCACAAAAAGCAAAAAATTAACTCCAAACGCAACAACAACGCGTATGAAACAAGTTAAAATCACGACCAACGGGACTCTAATTTGGTGTTAGGTGAATACGACTCATAACACAAATAGGGCCGCGTTTATGGCTAAAAAGAAAATACGTTATAACATACACACACACACACATACACACACACACACACACACACACACACACACACACACACACACACACACACACACACACACACACACACATACTATTCCTTTCCTATATATCATCTTAATCCTCGTCTTTTCTCGTCCTCTCATCCTCATTGTCCTCCATCCTGTTCCCGCTCTACTTTTTTTTTTACGTTTCTACCTATGGCACTGGTAGGCTTTCTTGGGGAGGCTAGTGGTCTGCCCCAACCCGTTCTAGCGCAGGCAGGTGTTTATAGAGGCGCCATCTTGCTTGACTCATTCTGCCCTCACGGAGCTCATCTTTGATCCTCTTTTAAGAGAGAGAATCTAGAGTCCGGGTTGATAGGTGGTCTTCAGGACAGCATTCGGGTAGTCTTCGGCCACTCGGCGGTGACTGAAAAATTGCCAGCTTGTTTGTAGCGGCGGGCGGGACGGGAACTTGAATCTTTCTGGAGACCGCGATATTACTTTTTTTTCTTGTTTAATCTACTTCCTTTACCATCCACCTCATTTCTTTGTTTTTCGTGTACCTCTTCATTTTATTTTTTACGTGGTGACAGATAGTGTTTCAGTCTCTTTTAAGGCGGAAGGGTACTTGCTGGCGATGACGAGCCCAGCGCGTGATCGAATCGTAGGCGAACAACAACAACCACGGTAGACGCACCAGACCGCAGACGGCAACACAAAACAACACAAAAAAAAACACTTATAAAAAAAAACAACCTTTACACGCAAATAGAAAAGCGGAATAAAACAGCGGTGATTCACGGCCGCCGCGCACATATAAATCAGCGAGCGCAAATTTATCGGTTCGCGCATAATAAACTCGCCATCAATCCACATTACGGCGTGAAATATTAATGACAGCTCAGATTACAATGATAATGTTACGCGCGCACGAGGGATGATAGGAACCAACAACGAGGATAATTTGTCACGGGAAAATAACGCTGAGGGACGTGAGGAGGGGGGGAAGGGGGAGGGGAGGGGAGGGGAAGAAGGGAAAAGGAGGAGAGGGAAAGAACAGGTCGGGGAGAGATATAGGGTCGTGGGGAGGGAGGGAGGGAGGAGTAAGGTGATGGGGGCAAGGGAAGGAGAGAAAGAAGAGGGAAATGATTGGTTGTACAAATAACAGGCATAGATAAAGAAAAAAGAGAAAAAGGAGAGCAGGCAATGGTGAAGGAAGGGGAGGTAGGAAAAGGGAAGGAATTTGCAACATAGAAGCGGAAATAGATACAGGAGGAGTAAGGGAAGAGAAAGGAACTGTGTTGAAGGAAGGAGAGACAAGGGAACGGATTGGAGGGTCGATAGAAACGCTAGAAACTGAAGGGAAGGGAGGAAGGAGAAGGGAAGGAATTTGCAACACAGAAGCGGAACAAGATACAGGAGGGGAAAGGGACTGTATTGAAGGAAGGAGAGACAAGGGAACGGATTGGAGGGTCGATAGAAACGCTAGAAACTGAAGGGAAGGGAGGAAGGAGAAGGGAAGGAATTTGCAACACAGAAGCGGAACAAGATACAGGAGTAGAAAGGGACTGTATTGAAGGAAGGAGAGACAAGGGAACGGAATGGAGGGTTGATAGAAACGCTAGAAACTGAAGGGAAGGGAGGAAGGAGAAGGGAAGGAATTTGCAACACAGAAGCGGAACAAGATACAGGAGGAGAAAGGGACTGTATTGAAGGAAGGAGAGACAAGGGAACGGATTGGAGGGTCGATAGAAACACTAGAAACTGGAGGAAGTGAGGAAGGTCTATAAGGGTGAAGAGGAAGAGAAGTAGAGGAACAGGACTGGACATGCAAGGAAGGCAGTAATAGGCAAGCAAAGAGGAAGGAACAGAAGATATAGAAAAAATAAAAGTAAGATAAGAGGAATGACCAAAGTAGAACAGAGCAGACGAAGACCAACACGAGAGACACAGACAGTCAAAGAAAGATGAAACGAGAGAGTGAGAGAGAGAGAGAGGGAGAGGGAGAGAGGGGGAGGAGGCAAGCAAGGATGAGCCGACTAAAGCTTCTTCTATAAGGAATGAAAGCAGGACTGTCCATTTTGGCGGGAAAGAAGTGGGTGGTGGTAGAGGGATCGTAAAGCTTTGTCCAACCGTAAATCCCGAGTGAGAGAGAGAGAGAGAGAGAGAGAGAGAGAGAGAGAGAGAGAGAGAGAGAGAGAGAGAGAGAGAGAGAGAGAGAGAGAGAGAGAGAGAGAGAGAGAGAGAGAGAGAGAGAGAGAGAGAGACAAAGAGAGACAGAGAGAGAGCGAGAGAGAGAGAGAGAGAGAGAGAGAGAGAGAGAGAGAGAGAGAGAGAGAGAGAGAGTGACCAAATGTTACCAAATAAAACAGCAAAACATGAAGTATAGCCAGATTAAAAAAAAAAACACAATTAAAACAAAATACCTGGCAATCACAAACACACACAAACAACAACAAACAAACAAACAAACAAGCATACCCCAACCCCCTTCCACCCCCCCCAAAAAAAAAAATCACACTCCACTCCACCGCAATAAAATGAAAGAAAAAAAAAGAAAAAAAAAAAAAACAAGCTGAAATGAGTCCCAAGCCGTTATTTGGGGCGCCTCAGGGAATGGACATTGTATAAGAAGTCGTACTCAGCAAGGCGGGGAGAGGAGAGGAGGAGGAAGGGGAGGGAAGGAGGAGAAAGTGCAGAGAAGGGAGGGAAGGAGAATCGGAGGAGGTTGAGGAGGAAGGGAAGTGAAGGGAAGGACTGAGAGAAAATGTGTAGCTGGGTAGAGAAAGGAAGGATATGAGGGAGAAAGATGATGGGGAGAAGGTTTAAGAGAAAGGAGGGAGAGGAATGACCGGAGGAGAATGTGAAGAGGGGGAGGAAAAAGAAAGACAGAGGAGGGAGGATAGGAGGAGGGAGATAGGGACATTGGGAGAAGGTGAAGGCTGGGGAGGAAAGGAACACAAGGGGAGGGATAGGGGTAGGGAATTAATGGGGAGGACATGGTGAAGAAAGGGAGAATGTAGTGGGGAGGACAGCGGGTTGAGGTTTAAGGGTGGGAAGAGGGGAGGAGAGGACAGGAAGACACGAGGCAGGGAGGGAGTAAGGGAGTTTAAAGGGGAGAAGGGGAGGGGAGAGGGGAGAGGACGAGGGCCTTGAGCAGTAGGAGGAGTGAATTTTATGACACAAAACTGTCTTCTGCAGAGATGTGAGAGGAGGAGGAGGAGGAGGAAGAAGAAGAAGAGGAGGAGGAGATAAGCAGTGAAGGGGAGAGAGAGGAAGGAATGGAGGAATGAACCAGCAAAAGAAAGGAGAGGATGGGAAGGCAAATGGAAGGGATAGGAAGGAAGGGACAGCAGAGAGGAAGGAAGGAAAGGAGGGAAAGCCTAGAAACAGAAGATGAAGGAAGAGAGAGAGAGAGATAGAAGAGTGAGAGAGAAAAGAGAAGGGAGAGAAAAGAGGAGATAACTTAGAATAGGAAGAAGAAGGAGTTGGAAGGAACAGGACTGGGAGGGAGAGAGAGAGAGAGAGAGAGAGAGAGAGAGAGAGAGAGAGAGAGAGAGAGAGAGAGAGAGAGAGAGAGAGAGAGAGAGAGAGAGAGAGAGAGAGAGAGAGAGAGAGAGAGAGAGAAACAGACAGACAGACAGACAGACAGACAGACAGACAGAGGATAGGAATAGAAAGATTGTGAAGGGGAGAAAAAATGAGTGGGAAAGTTTATTTTTTGTCAAGTGTGTTTTTCGATTATTTATTTTAGGTGTTTTTTATCACAAGTTTTTTATTTCCTTTCCGTGTGTGTGTGTGTGTGTGTGTGTGTGTGTGTGTGTGTGTGTGTGTGTGTGTGTGTGTGTGTGTGTGTGTGTGTGTGTGTGTGTGTGTGTGTGTGTGTTTCTGCCGAGAGAGAAATCAAATTAGACTCCTTTTTATTTCACGCGGGACGGCGCTTCAAATCCACGGCGAGGGAGGTCGGAACAGAGAGGAAATAGGGTTACAGAAACTTTCGTAAATCGTCACCCAAGAGAAAGAAAAGGGAGTCGAGATCGCGAGTTGAAAAGTCTGTCGGAAACGCAAACTTAAATATACGATTATGAGGCGGCAGGGAAATGTGGAGTGCCTTGCGCCATCATGAGAAATGGGATTAATTAGCGTTGTTTGCTGATATTAGCGAGTCGGCGTTGCTGCTGCTCCCATCCACCTCTACCGCCACCCTCCCCATCCACCTCCATCGCCACCGTCTTCTCCCCGCCCGCCCTCCGCCCGACTTTCTCTCTCTCTCTCTCTCTCTCTCTCTCTCTCTCTCTCTCTCTCTCCTCCGCCTCCTCCTCCTCCTCCTCCTCCTCCTCCTCTTCTTCTTTTCGTCCTCTCCGTCACCCCGCCTCCCCGTCTCATTCCGCCTTCCCTTTCCCGCATCCCCCCCTCTTTCTCACACTCTCTTTCAATCTATCTA
>NC_066578.1:6788374-6813374 GCF_024679095.1 Eriocheir sinensis | reverse complement strand
TTCTTCTGTGGAAAAGTCATTGAGTAAGGATCCGTGTTTCTAGTTTCCCAGTGTTTGTAGTGTTTCTAGTGTTTGCTGTGTTTCTATAGTGTTTGTGGTGTTTCCAGGGTTTGTGGCGTATCTCAAGTACATGACCCCTTGCCTCCGAAACACATCCCTTTCCCTCCCTTAGACCATTCCTTCCTCTTGTGATACATCTCTTATTGCCTCGGACACAGCTTCTCCTAATCTCCCATACCACTCTCTCTCTCTCTCTCTCTCTCTCTCTCTCTCTCTCTCTCTCTCTCTCTCTCTCTCTCTCTCTCTCTCTCTCTCTCTCTCTCTCTCTCTCTCTCTCTCTCTCTCTCTCTCTCTCTCTCTCTCTCTCTCTCTCTCTCTCTCTCTCTCTCTCATTTCAAAATTATGATTCGAAATATGAACTTGAATCAAAGCTTATCCTACAAAGCCTTAATTGGAATGGCCCACGAATGTCCGCGGGTTAAGCCTCGCAGCTCCTCTAGTCTGGGTCCTTTAATTTATGTAATAATTTAATTTATGCAGTCTTTCTAACCTCCCAGCTAATGAACGCCGTCACAGCATAACCTTTCCTCATGTAATTCCAAGTATCTGCCTCTATTTTAACATATATAAATTCTTCGCATAATAAAATGTACACTGGTTAAGTCTGATATATGTGTCCCTTATGTAGCTATCAGGGTAGTCTTTCTAACCTCCCAGCTAATGAACGCCGTCACAGCATAACCTTTCCTCATGTAATTCCAAGTTAATGCCTCTCTTTTAACATATATAAATTCTTCGAGTAATAAAATGTCCGCGTTAGTAGTCTGGTATCTCCTGCAGCTCTGTGTCTTTTAATCTATGTAGCAATCACGATAGTCATTCTTAAAAGTCCATTTCTCTCCCAGCAATACCTTTTTCTTTTATATTGTGGTCTGTTTACTCTTTAATCTTTAGTTCGTATTATAAAATATCCGCGGGTTAAGTCAGACAACGCCGCACATGATGACCTTTCCTCACGTTAGTCTAAATCTCTCCCAGTAATACCTTTTTATTTTGTATTGTGGCATGTTTACTCTTTAACCTATAAGTCCTTCATTTAATATAATGCCCGCGGGTTAAGTCAGACAACGCCATTAATCAGCACACTTTAACCTTTCCTCCTTTCCTCCGAGCAATGCCTTTCCCTGTTCTGCGGCCTGTTAGCTTTATATATAAATCATACAAATACAATAAAAGAAAATAAATATATCTATAAGAAAATCACATATTAAAATCTAAATATAAATGAACGTATAGTAATAATAATAATAATAATAATAATAATAATAATAATAATAATAATAATAATAATAATAATAATAATGGTAATAACTACTAATACTACCACTACTACTAATAATAATAATAATAAATATGATAAAATATAATGAAATATAATAAAATTTCATACAAAAATACTAACTTATAATTTATATCTGCAAAATTCGTGACTTTTTTCCACTGCGTCATTGATGATATTTCCAAATAAGCTTTTCCCGCCTTTTAACGTTACTGAATCATAGCGAAAATATTTACCATGAAGTGAATATTCATATTAGTTAAAGTAGCAAGTTCATAGTTTTTTTATCGACGGCTCCGCGCGACGATGAGAGCGGTGATGTTTTAACCGTCGCCCGCCTGTCTGTCTGTCTGTCTCTCCGTTACCGAACCAGCAAGAGACGGAATGGCTATACGATGTTTTAACCGTCGCCCGCCTGTCTGTCTGTTTGTCTGTCTCTCCGTTACCGAAACAGCAAGAGACAGAGTGGCTATACGATGTTTTAACCGTCGCCCGCCTGTCTGTCTGTCTGTCTGTCTCTCCGTTACCGAACCAGCAGGAGACAGAATGCCTATACGATGTTTTAACCGTCGCCCGCCTGTCTGTCTGTTTGTCTATCTCTCCGTTACCGAACCAGCAAGAGACGGAATGGCTATACGATGTTTTCTACGATTCTGGCAACGCTGCACTTAAGGCATATTTCCGTACTTATTTAACGGTATGCCCAATAAAAATGTTTCGTTGGGCGGTCAGTAAGGGGGAGTCAGGCGTGAATCTGCGCAGTATTGGAGCCCCGTCGCCGCCGCTGAGGGAGGGCGCGGGGGCTGTGTCCGGCCTGTCCTGGGTGACGCGCTTCGCCTCATCGCCCGCGGGTAAACACTGGCCAAATTGAGTGATGGGTTGGACTGCGGTTGCTTGCTCTCCCCTGCCCCTTGCTCCCTCTCTCTGCCTCTCTCTCACTCTCTCTCTCTCTCTGCCTGTCTTTATCTGTCTTTCTCTGTGTCTCTTCTATACCTATTCCCATGTCCTATATATCATTTATCAAGGTGTTTATGTTCTTTTTAGCGTCTAGTTGTCAGCTTCACTGTAATCTGTGGGGCTTCGTGGTGCAGTGGTTAGCACACTCTACTCACAACCGAGAGATCCCGGGTTCGATTCCCAGGCGGAGTGGAAAAATTTGGGCGGCTTTTCCGATACCCTACGCCCCTGTCCACCCAGCAGTGAATGGGTACCAGGTATTAATCGGGGGTTGTGTCCCGTCTCCTGGGGTCTGTTCCCTTCTCCTATAATTCCTTCCCGTTCTGTCTCTCCGGCATATACCCACAGATGTTGCGCCGACTAAACGAAACTTTCCACCTTCCACTGTAATCTATTCAGTATTTAGTGTTTGAGTCACACATGCTACACTAACCCTACTACATTTCTTTTCCTAACCCATACTTTCTCTATCTCCCTCCCTCCCCTCCTTCCTTCCTCCCTTTGTCTCCCTTTCCTAACTCTCTCCTTCTTCTCCTCCTCCTCCTGGAAAGAATATGAAGTCAAAGCTTATCAAGACAGCGAGGGAGGTCACGGCTAGTCGCTTACCACTCAAACGGAAACCAGACAGAATATTGATTGCTCTGTAGAAATATGACAGTAAATGCAACCATAACCCATAATAATGTTTAGCAGGATACCCATAAGTGAATCGCCTCACTCCACACATAAGAGAAACAGGAATCAAATCCGTTGTCTGCGTGTTTAATGGATACATGAGCTCCTTTGAGTTTCCATGACTTAGTGAGTGGCTGCAGGTCCCTCATGCATTGCCTATCAACTCTGAGGTCAGTGGGATAATCGGCCCACTGTGAGGAATATCTCTTTGGTATCGTGTTTTGTTTACAGTAAAGGAGGAAGATCATGGAGGAAAAAAGGGATTATAGAAGACCGCGAGAGAGTGTTACAGTGGTATGTTTAGCTAGATAACATGCTGAGTAAATAAGATTAATATAAAGCAGGATTAGCGTGAAAGCTAAAGTAAAGAAATAAAAATGTCATCGTTCTTTTCTGACATTTTACGTTCATGATAATTGTAGTGCGAGCTGGGGATAGATAGATAGATAGACAGATAGATAGACAGATAGTTAGATAAACAGATAGAGAGGTAGACAGATTGATAGACAGAGACAGACAGAGAGAGAGAGAGGGAGAGAGAGTATGTAATTTAGATTGTAACCTTTCCCAGTCGCTATTCTTACCTTGATCTTATACTCTTTGTACTGAAATTTACGAACCAGATAGACAAACAGACAAACAGACATACAAGAGCCGGAGAGACAGACAGACAAACAGCCAGACATCTACGCAGACAGACAGGCAAGCAGAGGAACAAACACACATGACTCCTCCTCCAGTGCTTAAAATTTTCAGCGCCGCCAGACTAAGTTAAGCGGCTTACCGACCTGACGAAATAAACAGACCAGACCGCCTCGTGCCTCGCCGTCTCTTTTGCAAACCCGACGAATTATGGTTCACGGCGGCCTGCAGCGAACCACATGCACCCGTGAACGTACCGAAGAGGAGGTGAGGGGTTGGCTGGGGCTCGTCCCTTATGACTTATGGGAGAGCTTAGCCACTGTAGGAAAATATAGAGAAAAAAACGAAGTAACAATCTATACACCAAAGAACTGAACAGCGGTTTCTTGAAGGTTGTCTTTCATGATTTAGAGGGAAGTTTAGCCACTGCAGAAAAAAAGAAAGAAAGAAAAGAAAGAAAAAAACTATATAATCTGTAAAGCAAATAAACGAAGAAGGGTTGCAAGAATAGAAGGTTTGCTGAGGTGTGTCTCTCATGATTTAGGGGAAAGTGAAGCCGATGTTTAAAAATAAGGAAAGAGATAAAGAATGAAAGATGAATAAGTAAAAAATATATAGATGAAATAAATATATGAAAAAAAACGAATAATCTGTAGAGCATATAAAGGAAGGAGGGTTTGCTGAGGTTTGTTTTTCATGATTTAGGGGAAAGTTAAACCGATTTGTAAGAATAAGGAAAGAGAGAAAGAATGAAAGATGAATAAGTAAAAAAAATATATAGATGAAATAAATATATATAAAAAAAACGAATAATCTGTAGAGCATATAAAGGAAGGAGGGTTTGCTGAGGTTTGTTTTTCATGATTTAGGGGAAAGTGAAGCCGATGTTTAAAAATAAGGAAAGAGATAAAAAATGAAAGATGAATAAGTAAAAAAAATATATAGATGAAATAAATATATATAAGAAAAACGAATAATCTGTAGAGCATATAAAGGAAGGAAGATTTGCTGAGGTTTGTTTTTCATGATTTAGGGGAAAGTGAAGCCGATGTGTAAAAAATCAAACTGGGACGCTATAGAGAAAAAAAAAACATGTTGGATAAATATTTACATGAAGCAAAGGCCAGCACAATACATGAACCGCCGTTACTAGGAATCGATGTCGCTGTGAGTATACTGTTAGGAATATATAATGCGCAGGACATACACTATGCGCCCTGCCTGCCATGACGGGACTCCTATAGGGCAGCAGGCACCAAGACACTGTGGTCGGTAATCTTAGACGCTCCATTCTCTTACATTAATCATTTGTAAAGGCCAAAAAAGAGGTAAAGCGCGATCCAGTGAGTGTTCCTTTATGTTCATGGCGCAGAAACTTTGTCAGACTACCACCAGGGTCATAAAACTACCCCTGGAAATGCCTACACACCCTACGAAAGCCAAATTAAATGTCTGTGCTTAGGCGCCATTCTTAAACACCAAAAATGAGGTAAAATGCGTTCCCATGAATGTTTCTTTACGTTCATGGTTCAGAAGCCTAGTCAAACTACCACCAGGGTCATAAAACTACCCCTGGAAATGCCTACAAAACCTACGAAAGCCAAATTAAATGTCTGTGCTTAGGCGCCATATTTAAGGGCCAAAAATAAGGTAAACGCGTTCCAATGAGTGTTTCTTTACGTTCATGGCGCAGAAGCCTTGTCAAACTACCACCAGGGTCATAAAACTACCCCTGGAAATGCCTACACACCCTACGAAAGCCCTTGTTGACTGTATGTGCTTGGGCGCTGAAAAGTTTAAGAATATAGCCCTATCTATATGAAAGGAGACGGTCAGATAGCGCTCTTCAGTGAAGTAACAAGTATCAGTCACAAGTAGCGCCATACAGGGTCAGATTCTTAAAACTTTCGGAGCCCAAGTACGCATATTTGTTTATTTGATAAGGTTTCCGTTTTGAGCATTTCCAAGGGTAGTTTTATGACACTGGCGGTAGTGTGACCTTTCTTCTGTACTACGAACCTGAAAAAGCGCTGATTTTTACCCGATTGATCTCCTTTTTGGCCATTGAGAGTAGTTGATGTGAGAGGCTGAGAGGCGGAAGTGTCTGAGTGTTGACACATTGGAACGGGACTTTGAAGGGGTAACTTAAGTAATTCTCTGATATCTACGCACCCTATTCAACTTAGTATCCGTGGCGAGCACTGAGTCGATCAAAGAACCGCTAGATGGCGTGTGTTCTACCTGGCAAGGGCGTGGCAAGTGTCTGACAGCGGAGAAGAAAGAGAGGCTGCGGGCGTCACATACACACAAACACACACACACACACACATAAAAAAAAAAAACGTCTCCGCGGAAACTGTGGTTGGTACTTACGAGGTATTACCGGAGAGAGAGAGAGAGAGAGAGAGAGAGAGATGGCACCTCTCTCTCTCTCTATCTCTCTCTCTCTCTCTCTCTCTCCACCTCTTTATCAAACACATTATTTTCTATCACTAAACTTTTAAGTATCCATCAGCATTCATTTTTCATGATAAACTCTAAATTCTCTCATGCATTAAAAAATATATCACTAACGAGGTTGAATGACACTTGTAACCTTTGATGATGGTTGAGTGAGCGGGTGTGAGGTAATGAACCATCACGTATAGGAGTATTACAGAACTAGAATGTTGAATACAGTGACTATGATGTTTATAAGTACAGAAAAAGTCCCGTATTTCTAAACGTATCACCAACTCATTTCCTCTGTTTGAAAAGCCTTCCGTAAAAGCTACTGAGATTTTCAAGGACTGGGTTGTGATCCTAGTGATAGTTTTACCCGGCTTCTGCACCTTGAACGGGAAACAACGGTACTATTCTATGTTAAAACCACTGTGAAGGGAAACAAGGAAAACAGCACCCATGAAAACCCCTGACCTTGAAATATAGTCGTAATTGCAGCCCGATACGTTTAAGAATATATACATCATGTTATTAAGTACTGATAGATTATGGGTCGAGAGTAAGGAGAATAGAACTTTAGTCGAAACAGCCCGAAGGCATTTCGAAGCTGTAACTACTCGTTCTCTTGTTTCAGCTCCACGCGCGCCCTCTAACGGTGAACTTCTGCTTTTTCCCTCACTTCCTCCGCGGTCCTTCGTTGCGGCGGTGTGCAGTGCTGCGGGTCGTGAATTTTAAACGTATGTGTCGCGGGAACGAGACAAGTGACGAGGATACGGTGCTGTGGGTGGACGCTGCGAGGCCCTGCTGACGTGGTGAGTGTGGAGGTGTCTTTGTATACTTTATTTCTTGTTCGTAATTGTGGTTATAAAGTGAAGTAGATACCTGGCCAAGTGGTGTGTCTCTCCCTGCTTCTTCATTTGCCTACTTTCGCTAATGTCATGTCTACGATCGTCTCCCTAGCCTAATAATGATGTATTTGGATGGCTTTTTTGCATGGTGGTATTAGTGTATTCATTATAATTTTGTGGTCAGTGATTGTTGAGGTGATTTGAAGTTGGCACCTGGGTAATGGCGTCTCCGTGTCTCCTAAGTTGCCAGTCTTCGCTATTGCCATGTCCGCGCTTCTCTCTCTAGCCTAATAATGGTGTATGCGGGTGGATTTTTTGCTTAGTGGTAGTTGTTATGAGTTGTGAGTTTGCTAGGTTTCAGGGACACGTATGCTTTTGTCAATAGCCTACTTATCCGTGTTTGTGTGTGTGTGTGTGTGTGTGTGTGTGTGTGTGTGTGAGGAGGGCGTTCATGTGGCATCGTATTCTTAAACTTTTTTTTTTATTATTTCTGACGTTATGTATTACCGTATTACCGCAAATTTACTGTGTACACCTGTTCCCGCGACACACACACACACACACACACACACACACTGACTTTATTGGTGTTTGTTAACTTTGCTTTTTCGTTCGTCTGGTCATATTCCGTACAGGAGAGAGAGAGAGAGAGAGAGAGAGAGAGAGAGAGAGAGAGAGAGAGGGAAATGGAGCAAGAGAGCGAGAATGTAACCGAGCACAACAGACTAGTTTTACAAAATGAAACAACAGGAAGAATAAAGAAAAAAATAGGAAGGGAGAGAGACAGAGACAGACACAGACATAGACAGAGAGGAAGCTAGAGCATTAGAACTTAACCAAACACAACAGGCAAGCTCTACAAAATTAAACAACAGGAAGAGTAAAGAGGAAAAAAAAATAGGAAGGGAGAGAGACAAACAGAGACACAGACAGAGACAGAGAGGAAACTAGAGAATTAGAAGGTAATCAAACACAACAGACAAGTTCTACAAAATGAAACAACAGGAAGAGAAGATAAAGAAAATGGAACTCTGACAAATACTTCTGACTTTAATCCTTAACGTTTTGCTACAACGTTATCATGCTCTCTAACGTTTCAGACCCGATCGAGGCAATGTTCCCAGCGGAGATACATTCATTGCATTATGTCCGGCATTTATGCAATACTACACACGCCGGCAAATGTTCAATATTGATGAATGAAGCACCTGGGAACCGAGTGTTTGATGAGACAAGTTCATATCAAATTCATGGGGTCACGGTTTGGTGATGTATGGATTTGGTATGGAGTGGATGTGCTTGTCAGGGGAAAAAAAAGTAATTGACAAATTTAGTGTTCGGGATGAATTTGGATCTGCTAAATCCATTCCGTTCCCTTGAATCATAGCGAAGAGTACCATAACTTCCAGGGAGGCTTCGTGGTGCAGTGGTTAGCACACTCGGCTCACAACCAAGAGAGCCGGGGTTCGATTCCCGGGCGTTGTGGAAAAACTTGGGCGGCTTTTCCGATACCCTACGCCCCTGTCCACCCAGCAGTGAATGGGTACCAGGTATTAATCGGGGGTTGTGTCCCGTCTCCTGGGATCTGTTTCCTTCTATAATTCCTTCCCCTCCTGATGTTGCGCCGACTAAACGAAACTTTCCTACCATAACTTCCAAAATCTGTCAGTTCGAGTGCCGTAATGTTCAAAATCTGTTAGTTCAAGTCTTGCGAATTTGGTAAAGCCATTCCCTTCAAAATATACAAGCGTGAGATAGTCTTGTAAATCTGCGCGAATCTGCCAGAACCACTCCGGTCCCTTAAATCACACCACAGACTGCATGAGCGAGAGGGAAATATTTCAAGTACGTCTGGCCACCGGCAATACTATTTACATATATCCCAGGCAGCGGCGGTCCCGGGAGTGTGTGTGTGTGTGCGTGTGCGCGTGCAGCGGGGAAGTGTGGACGGCGGGAGGTGCGGGCAGATTATGTCACTGTGAACGAGTGTGTGTGTTGGAGGGAAGGGTTGAGAGTGAGAGGGGATAGGAGAGGGAGAGAGGGAGTGAGTGAAGGCGTAAGGCGTAAGGGGAGAGAGAGAGAGAGAGAGAGAGAGAGAATTTTTTTTTTTTACTTTTAAAGGTAATCATCGAGTTATCTTTAGTCTTACTACTACTACTACTACTACTACTACTACTACTACTACTACTACTGCTATTACTACTACTACTACTACTACTACTACTACTACTACTACTACTACTACTACTACTACTACTACTACTACTACTACTACTACTACTACTACTACTACTACTACTACTACTACTACTACTACTACTATTGCTATTACTACTACTACTACTACTACTACTACTACTACTACTACTACTATTGGTATTATTATTATTATTATTATTATTATTATTATTATTATTATTATTATTATTATTATTATTATTGTTGTTGTTTTTCGTATTATTATTGAAAGTGCTCCTCAGTCTTCGCTGATTGGGAAATAATAGTTTCGAAATAAATTAGACTTTTTCGCAACTTTTGGCAGACATCCGCAAGCTTCTAAATTAATTCTGAAAAGAACTCAATATAATAACAAGCGTTCGTGTCGCAAAATTTCTCGAACTTGTAATTTTAAAAGAAAAATCATAATCCCTTCGAACTTTTTATTTTTTAGTTTATTACTATCTTCTAAGTACTTGGCGTCCGTATGTCCACCAGTGACGAATATAATAGTAAATAAATTATAACATTTCTCTTTATAGGCCCAGTGATTAACCGACTTTTTTTCTTCATTAATTTTTTCCTTGAGTCACTTCCTTTGCTGTTAAAAAAGAAGCTCTAGACGGTCTTGCGAATCTGCCAAAGATACTAAGGTCCCTAATTGATTCCTTCACTGTGAAAAAAAAGAAGAAAAATCGAGTCATGAAGTAATGCAACAAATTTCACAACTTGGCTAACGCGTTGAATAAGTAATAACACCTTCGCTAGTGTTGTATCGATCTGCCCGAAGGTGGTAAGGCGTCGTAAATGCGTGCTGAAGGTGTGATTTTCGCGGGATATTTCACGATTTATGTGTGAGCGACATTGATTTGGGATGAGCTGCTCTTTTTATTAGGTAATTTGGGGGCGACACAAAGATCGGAAATCTAACTTGGTGAAACTTAGTCAGCGTGGTTTTGGCAACATCTGAGTCAGACATCGATGGTACAAGACGAGTGTAAAAATGCCTGGCCAGAGTTAATCCCGGAGGAGAATAGTGGCCGTATTGCGAAGAACCAGGTAAATAACAGCCTCTATTTAGCATGGGAGGCTGAGGCCATTAAAATAAGGCTGTTCATGCAAACTTTACTCCCTCTCTTAAATTAGAATGTTGTGAGTATAGCGGTGGTGGTTGTGGTGGTGGTAGTAGTAGTAGTAATGGTAGTAGTAGTAGTTGTAGTAGTAGTAGTAGTAATAGTAGTAGTAGTAGATGTTAAGTTTATCATTTAAATCAAGATAATGTTTTTTCCGTAATTCTCGAAAACACTTTATATCTCGCGTTCATTGGCTCGAAAGTGAAAATTATTGACGGAGAGAAGAACAATGTAACAGGTACGGTGTCTTATCTATTAACACGGGAGACTAACACCATATAAATCACACTAATCCATTGTTGAATTACTTGTTTCGTCAGTAATTCTCGCAAGCACAATTTTTACCTCGTTCATTGGCTGGAAAGTGAAAATTAATGACGAAGAGAAAAACAATGTAATAAGTACGGTGTCTTATCTATTAACTTGGTAGACTTACACCATATAAATCACACTAATCCATTGTTGAATTACTTGTTTCGTCAGTAATTCTCCAAGCACAGTTTTTACCTCACGTTCATTGGCTGGAAAGTGAAAATTAATGACGGAGAGAAGAACAGTGTGATAGGTACGGTGTCTTATCTATTAACATGGGAAACTTACACCATATAAATCACACTAATCCATTGTTGAATTACTTGTTTCGTCAGTAATTCTCGCAAGCACAGTTTTTACCTCACGTTCATTGGCTCAAAAAGTGGAATTCATGTCAGCAAAAAAAATCGCCGTGACCGGTATGGCGCGAGGGATCAAACGAGTGTTGACGTCAGCCTCGTGAGCGACAGCCTCGTCAGCGTCAGGCCCGGCATTCCTCCGCTGCTGGTTGGGCCTCGACGGTGCTGGGACAAAGGTGCTCGCTGCTGGGTGCTTGGCTTTTTACGGTTCTTCTTTTGCCCGATGACTGTTCTCTGTTCCTAAACGCGTTACTAAATCCATCTGTATCTGTCTGTTTATCCACCACCGACAACAACACCACCACCACCACCACCACCACCAACAACAACAACAACAACTAATACCAAAGGTTCGTGCAATAATTACTAAACCAAACTCGTTGTATGATAATTACCCAACGCTCTGCCCTTCTGCTGCCATGATCAACTCTTTTTACCCTTCCTCAAGTTACAAGGTTATTCAGTGGGACCTTTTTTGATATATATACGAGAGAGAGAGAGAGAGAGAGAGAGAGAGAGAGAGGGAGAGGGAGAGGGAGAGGGTGAAAGAGAAGCATATAAGACCTATTCCAGTGTTGTCAAAGAGAGAGAGAGAAAAAAAAAAGAGGAGGAAGAGGGGGAGGAAATCAGAGAAAGGGAGAGAGGGAGAGAACGAGAGAAGGTCGGGAATGAAGGAGGAGGAGGAGGAGGAGGAGGAGGAGGAGGAGAGGAGGAAAAAGTCTGACCGTATGAAGGGCGCGGAGGAAAAAGTGTGGAGAGAAAAAAAAGTGGAGGGAAGGAGAGAAAGGAGAGTAGTTGCTCTGATACGATTATGGGAGAGAGAGAGAGAGAGAGAGAGAGAGAGAGAGAGAGAGAGAGAATGTGAATAGGGGGAGGTAAGAAAAGTGGAGAAAGGAGAGAACGCAAGAGAGAAAAAAAAGAGAAGGGGAGAGAGAGAGAAAAAATCATTAATAACCACAGCAAAAGTAGTAGTAGTAGTAGTAGTAGTAGTAGTAGTAGTAGTAGTAGTAGTAGTAGTAGTAGTAGTAGTAGTAGTAGTAGTAGTAGTAGAGGCGAAGGAAAGGAAGGAAGGAAAATAAGATTAATAACAAAGAAAATTAAGGAAAGAGAAAAACAAAGCAAGCGTGAAAGAAAGAGGAAAAAGACAAACAACTGAAGGAATAGGAGGAGGAGGAGGAGGAGGAGGAGGAAGAAGAAGAGGAGGACTAGTAAGATCTGCAGGAAGAGGAAGGGGAAGAAGCAGGATAGCCAGGAAGGATCATCAGTAACAGAAGTAAGAGGAAGAGGAAGGAGGAGGAAGAGGAGGAGGACTAGTAAGATGGGCAGGAAGAGGAAGGGGATGAAACAGGAGAGCCAGGACGGATCATCAGTAGTAGAAGTTAGAGGAGGAGGAGGAAGAGGAGGAGGAGGAGGAGGAAGAAAGGGAGATGAAAATATAAGATGCAACAGCCCCTCCTGATCCACTTTATAGGACTTCGTGAGAGGAATAGTTAGTGGAGGAGGAGGAGGAGGAGGAGGAGGAAAGAATAGAGGTTGAGAAGGTAAGGAAGGGAGGAAGGGAATGAAGGAGGGACATATAGGGAGTGAGATTGGTGGTAGTGATATGGAGAGAAAAATGGAGGTATACTGGAGGAGAGAGAGAGAGAGAGGTTGTGACGAAGAAATAAGAAAATAAGGAATGAAGTAGGAACGGAGAGAATGGGAATAGAAGGAACCAAAAAAAGAAACAACCAGAAAAATGGGGAAAAAATGGAGAGACTGGAAAGAGAAGGAAACAAAGAAGAGGGAAAGAATGAAGGAATGAAGGAAGGAAAAAAGAAAACAATGAATGAATTAGGAACGGAGAGAATGGGAAGAGAAGAAAGCAAAAAATAAACAAATAGAAAAATGGGGAAAAAAAATGGAGAGAATGGAAAGAAAAGGAAACAAAGAAGAAACAAAAAGAAAGAAGAATGAAATAAAAGAAAAGAAAAAGAAATATGATTGAAAAAGAATATATCGTAAAAGGGAACAGATACGAGAGGCCGGGAAAAGAAGACAAGAGAAAGGAGAGAGCAATAAATAGAAATAGAAGATAAAAGAAAGAAAGAAAGAAAGAAAGAAAGAAAGAAAGAAAGAAAGAAAAACGTGAAAGCCAGGCAGGTAAAGCTAGATATATATACACACATAAAACCATCCCCTTCATCTTTTCCCGAGGAGACAGTAAACTGGCCTATTGTGTGTGTGTGTGTGTGTGTGTGTGTGTGTGTGTGTGTGTGTGTGTGTGTGTGTGTGTTTGTATATCTATCTCTTTATATGTCTGTCTTTTAGGTGTTTTCTGTATATTTTTCTCTGTTGTTTTGTGTGTGTGTGTGTGTGTGTGTGTGTGTGTGTGTGTGTGTGTGTGTGTGTGTGTGTGTGTGTGTGTGTGTGTGTATGTATGTATGAGTGTGTGTGTATGTATTGCAATCCATAGTTTTTTTTTTGTGTGTGTATGTGTTTAGGTGCTGTCTATAGCGACGGTAGACTTTCTTATGGGGTCTCTCGGACGGCCCCAGCCTTTAGTGGAGCGATCGAATTTTATTTATAGTGACTGCCGTTATGTATGACTCTTGCTTGGCCCATGCTGTCCCCCCGGTGCTCCTTTTTACCGAAGTCGCTATTTTTTAATATTTTTTACGTCTACGCCTTTAGCGCCGGTAAGCTTGCTCGAGGGGCCTGGATAGTAGTCGGCCCCAGCCCATCATGGCGCAGGCAAGTGTTTATAGTGGCGCCATCTTCTCTTAGCCTAGCCCCATTTCCTTCTTGTTACTCCCCTTCGAACCCGCTGAAAGGAACGCAGCGGGAAAGTTACGTTAGGGTTGACTGAAGATCCAGGCAGCATGTGGGTAATCTTCCGTCACTCGGCAATGCTTGAAAATTGTCAGCGCGTATCGGTGGGACTCGAAGTTAAGTCCACGGGCCTGTCACGCCCTCACGCTGAGCACTCTGCCACCGCCTCGCCTGAAGGAAGGAAACAAGAGTGAGGCAAGACTAAGGGTCGCTTTCACAGTCGTTTTGTTTGTTTTGATCGTAACCAATGGCGGCGATCGCTTTTTTAGTATTTCCTCGTAAATCTGGCCTTTGGGGTACTGGCGGCGGCAAAGGAAGCGAGAGGTATTGAGAATGTGTGGTAAGGTGCGGGACTAGGCTAACCCCGCAGCCGCCACTACCCCATCGGCTAGTTTTACGTGGAAATACAATAGCGGCAATCGGCTCCATAGGAAACGATTAAAACAAACAAAACGTCTGTGAAAGCCGCCCTAAGGCAAGACTGGGGCAAGGCGAAGGCAAGAGACTGGGGCAAGACGAAGGCAAGAGACTGGGGCAAGGCGAAGGCAAGAGACTGGGGCAAGGCGAAGGCAAGAGACTGGGGCAAGGCGAAGGCAAGACTGGGGCAAGACGAAGGCAAGAGACTGGGGCAAGGCGAAGGCAGCTGGAGTGAGATGGGGCAGGACGGAGACGAGTGTGCGGGAAGAGACGTTGAGTGGAAGATAAAATGAGGAGGAGGAAGATGGAGAAGGAGGAGGAGAAGAAGAGGAGACGGAGGAAGAGGAGGGGCAGCGGCGAGGAGGAGGAAGAAGAGGAGGAGGAGACATGAATTAGGGGATGAAGGAAGATTTGACTAATCGGAATAAATCGACCTGATTCACTTTCATTCCCTCGCTTCTTTGCCGCGTCAGGGAGAAAAGTTCGTCTCATCCATGAATTCTTAACTAGCAGACTCGCATTTAGGTCAAATTCTTAAACATTTCCTCCGCCGGGCTTTCGGAGGCGTTGTGGGGATTTCCAGGGGTAGCTTTATGACCCTGGTGGTAGTTTGACCCTTCTTCTGTACCATGAACCTAAGAAAACACTTATGAGAACCCGATTGACCTCCTTTTTGACCTTTGGAAATAGCTAACATGAGGGATGGAAGCGTTTGAGAGTCATAATCTTACACATTTCCTCGTCCAAGTCACACATATTTGACAAATGACCTGGTGGTAGTTTAACCCTTCTTCTGTACCATGAACCTAAGAAAACACTTATGAGAACCCGATTGACCTCCTTTTTGACCTTTGGAAATAGCTAACATGAGGGGTGGGAGCGTTTGATGGTCACAATCTTACACATTTCCTCGTCCAAGTCACACATATTTGACAAGGCTTTCGAGGGAGTTGTAGGCATTTCCAAGGGTAGCTTTATGACCCTGGTGTTCCGTTTGACCCTTCCTCTGTACCGTGAACCTAGAAAAACACTCATGGGAACCCGATTGACCTCCTTTTTGACCTTTGGAAATAGCTAACATGAAGGATGGAAGCGTTTGAGAGTCACAATCTTACACATTTCCTCGTCCAAGTCACACATATTTGACAAGGCTTTCGAGGGAGTTGTAGGTATTTCCAAGGGTAGCTTTATGACCCTGGTGTTCCGTTTGACCCTTCCTCTGTACCGTGAACCTAGAAAAACACTCATGGGAACCCGATTGACCTCCTTTTTGACCTTTGGAAATAGTTGATGTGGGAGGCGGAAGGGTTTGTGAATATTGAACAGATTTGAGTTTATTCCGTGGTGAAAATCCTTTGTTCTCGCGTTCCCTTGCTTTGTTCTTCTCTCTCTCTCTCTCTGCTTTTGTGCGTTCGATTCTAAACTTTTATTTTCCTGTGCTCTCTTTCTCCTTTCTCTCTCTCTCTCTCTCTCTCTCTCTCTCTCTCTCTCTCTCTCTCTCTCTCTCTCTCTCTCTCTCTCTCTCTCTCTCTCTCTCTCTCTCTCTCTCTCTCTCTCTCTCTCTCTCTCTCTCTCTCTCTCTCTCTCTCTCTCTCTCTCTGTCTGTCTGTCTGTCTGTCTGTCTGTCTGTCTGTCTGTCTGTCTGTCTGTCTGTCTGTCTGTCTGTCTGTCTGATCTCTCTCTCTCTCTCTCTCTCTCTCTCTCTCTCTCTCTCTCTCTCTCTCTCTCTCTCTCTCTCTCTCTCTCTCTCTCTCTCTCTCTCTCTCTCTCTCTCTCTCTCTCTCTCTCTCTCTCTCTCTCTCTCTCTCTCTCTCTCTCTCTCTCTCTCTCTCTCTCTCTCTCTCTCTCTCTCTCTCTCTCTCTCTCTCTCTCTCTCTCATTTTTACTTCTGATATTCCTGCTTTTCTTCTGTGTACCCTTTCTCCTCCTCCTCCTCCTCCTTTTCCTCCTCATCTTTCGCCATTCACACTTTTTCTTCCTGTCACATTAAGTTTACCCTTTCCGTCACGCAAAGACCGAGGCCGCGAATTAATACGTCACAAGATTATTTAGTTTTCAGGCAAAAGTTACTGATGACGCCTTCCCGGCCTGACAGTGTTTAAAATGTTGATGCTGTCCTTGTTTTTAAAAGGTTATGTGTGTGTGTGGGGGGAAGATAGTGTGTGTGTGTGTGTGTGTGTGTGTGTGTGTGTGTGTGTGTGTGGAGGGGGTATTTATGAACATAGAGTTTACCAAATGTACTGCATTAAAAAATCTACCCGGTAAGACGATGCTAGTAATCCCCCATCCTTAGAGGGCTCGTGCGGGCTAACAGTGACGCTTCCTCGTGGCTCATGACCCTATTCAGGCAGCTAATATTGACCAAAGGAGGAGAGGAGCGGTAGAGGAGGCAAGTTTCCCTAAATTGGTCTCTCTTTAGGACACCCATCTTTACACTCTTTTATATAGGGGCAGTGAATAGCGGGCTTTCTTATCTCACTTGTTATGTTATGTTTGTTCACGAGCCGCTTCCTTTACCGTAAAAAAAGAAAAAATGTATGGAGTTGTGAACTATACCCTCGCTGATCCACCTTCTTTATACCACTCTTGCATGCGAACTTAATACATCCACGTGTGGCTAACGGAAGCGAGAAAGGAACCTTGCTTAATTCTGACGTTTGAGCGGTGGCCGAGAGATTTGTTAGTGGAAGCAGAACTCGATAATAATTCATGCACTTCAGAAGAGCTCAAACACTGAGGCGCCTTGCGTAATGATACCCTCTTGACCGGCGGCCGAGACAGGTGTGGGTAGAGGAAGAGCTGGATAATCGGACCGCGTGAATTAATGAACAGACGATGAAGGTTAAATACACTTCCAGGCGAAAAAATGAATAGAAAACAGACGGCAGAAGGCTTGGGGAACACTGACGGTGACGAGAAAGTTGGTCAGCTATCAATTACCCAAACTAACCTTTTGTCGAATGAGAAAATAGCGGGAGAGGATACGATATAATGATTACCCGATTGACAAGTTTGCTCCTATTGAAAACCCCAGAACACATTTGTCTGTCGAAAACCCCAGAACACATTTGGCTGTCGAAAACCCCAGAACACATTTGTCTGTCGAAAACCCCAGAACATATTTGCCGTTACAGATATACAGCTCCAGTAATACCGATGAAGATTTGCAATATGAATAGATATGTATGTTTTGTATGTTCATTAATCTCTCTATTAATCTTCTCATAACACTCGTTTAGTCATGCATACATCCTTTGTTACATATAAAGCTTGCATGGAAGGTCGTAAATCATAATAAGTAAATAAATCCAAGTTCAGTTTCTTTATTACTTGCAAATTTCCAGCTCCTTACCAAAAGTTACACGCCACAATGTTAGGCAGAGCTTCCAGAGTGTCCAGGAAGGCTTTCAGAATCATAATATCAGCCACAATCGTAACTTTCCAATTTGACGCGCGAAAAAAAAAGTCCCGTCAGACTCCGTAGATATATTTTTCACTAGCAGCATATTTTTTCATTGGTGTACGTCCGGTGATTGACAGGCCTGCAGGCGCGTACTATTAAAACCGGGGCGCGGGATGCCGACGGTATTAAGCGGAACAGCAAACACTGGAAATATATATGAAACGGAGGAGAGTAACGCAGATACGGCGGGTAGGAGTATACTAGACGCAATTGAAAGTACGAGAATGCCAAATACTTTTACGACTACTGGTATTACTACCGAAACTACTACTAAAACAACAACTAAAAATTATTACTATTGTGTTTATTTATTTTTGTTTTTAGTTTTACCACACCACAAGAAGCAGCTCAACGGCAACAAAAAGAAATCGTAGAAAAAAACCCCGTTTCCAAAACCAATACAAAAACAACTACAAAAACATCAATTAACATTTACACTATACTAAAATATTATTAGAAGTCCTTAAAATTCCTATGGACATCACGTGGACAAATTTGACAGCTTATGCAGGCAAAATGAGCGAGTTACCAAATCAGCTCGCAACAAACTCACCGATTATAGAAAGCAACATTATAATACCAGTCAAGAGTTCATGAAGTTCTTACGAGCTAACTTCTCTCACTTGTTATGAAGCTCTGATGAAGTTACCAAATCCATAATAATCAGAGTTCATGAAATTATTATAAGACAACTTCTCTCAACTGTCATGAAGCTCTAATGAAGTTACGAAATCAGTAATATTCAGAGTTTATGAAATTACTCTAAGTCAATTTCTTTCAACTGTTTTAAATCTCTTATGACGTTAACAAAACAATATTCAGAGTTTATGAGGTCATTATTACAAGTCCACTTCGCTCACTTGTTATGCAGCCCTGAGAAAGTTACCAAATTAATACTGTTCCGATTTGTTATGAAGCTCAAAAGTTACCAAAACGTTCATGAAGTTATAAGAATCCAACTTCTGTCTACTGTCCTAAAGCTTAAAGAAGTTACCAAATCAATAATACTCACAGATCATGAAGTTATTATAAGCCAACTTCACTTGATCGTTCTAAAACTCAGTGTGTTAACCAAATCACCCACAGTTCATGAAGTTGTAATAATCCAACTTCAGTCTACCGTTCTATAGCTTAAAGGAAGTTACCAAATCAATAATACTCACAGATCATGAAGTTATTATAAGCCAACTTCTGTGATCGTTCTAAAACTCAAAGTGTAATAATCTAACTTCAGTCTACCGTTCTAAAGCTTATAGGAAATGACCAACTCAATAATACAGTTCATGAAGTTATTATAAGCCAACTTCACTCGACCGTTCCAAAACTCAAAGAACGTTTCCAAATCACCCACAAACTCGCCATTCCCCCAAACCTGCAGCCGAGCCATGAGCGCGCCGTGATTAACTATGGCCCGCCCGTATAAAAAGGCAAGAGATATATGTAGCGTGCGTTCATGTTTCTGTTCATTTATATTTAAAAATACGGCAGTGGGCCCGGAAAAGAAAGATTCCCATATCTGTGTTAATTAAACTGTCATGCAATCATCAAAAATGTATTGGACGATTGGATAGTTGGAAGAAAAATTCCCCTCGGCAAGAGTGATGCAGTGGGAAGGGAAATGAAAGTGGTCCCCCTCTTGGTCTCCTATTGAGCTGTACTGTTCATTTTTTAACACTTTTTTCAGGGATGTTGACAATCTTTTTCGCTTGACATAAAGGAATGCTATAAATATGATAACCAAAACACCGAAAAATAATAACCGACGTGCCGAAATGCCTATCCTGAGCCTTACTATTCTTTTTTATATATATCAGTTTTTCAGGGACTTTGATAATCATTTTCGCTTGACATAAAGGAATGCTATAAATACGATAACCATGACACCGAAAAATGATAACCGCCGTGCCGAAATGCCTATCCTGAGCCTTACTGTTCTTTTTTATATCACTTTTTCATGGACGTTGAGAATCTTTTTCGCTTGGCTTAAAAAATGCTATAAATATGATAACCAAAACGCCGAAAAATGCTTACCGCAGTGCCGAAATGCCTATCCTGAGCCTTACTATTCTTTTTTATATAGATCAGTTTTTCATGGACATTGACAATCTTTTTCGCTTGGCTTAAAGAATGCTAATAAAATGATAACCAAAACGCCGAAAAATGCTTACCGCCGTGCCGAAATGCCTATCCTGAGCCTTACTATTCTTTTTTATATCACTTTTTCATGGACATTGACAATCTTTTTCGCTTGACATTGACGCTAACAAAATGATAACCAAGACCCCGAAAAATGATAACCGACGTGCCGAAATACCTATATAGGCCTACACTCGGTCCTCTACTGAGCTTTTCTATTCCTTTTTTATATGTTTTTCATGGACGTTGAGAATCTTTTTTGCTTGACATTGACGCTACCAAAATGTTACGAACTTTAAAATGACTGACTGGATAAAAAAAAATACTGTTACGAACTTTAAATGACAGACAGGATAAAATAGGCTTTTTTACGAAGTTTAAAATGACTGACAATATAAAAAAAGGTACTGTTATGGGT
Source organism: Eriocheir sinensis (assembly GCF_024679095.1). Classification (NCBI taxonomy): domain Eukaryota; kingdom Metazoa; phylum Arthropoda; class Malacostraca; order Decapoda; family Varunidae; genus Eriocheir; species Eriocheir sinensis. The sequence continues at coordinate 6,793,205 of NC_066578.1, read as the reverse complement.
TTAAAAATGACTGACAGGATAAGAAAAGGTACTGTTACGGGTTTTAAAATTACTGACGGGATAGAAAAGGTACTGTTACGAGTTTTAAAATGACTGACAGGACCAGAAGACAAAGAAAGGATAAGACTTTTAGCATAACTTATAGGACCAAGAAAAGGACTTCATACGACCTAAAAAAACGACTTTCAGAACCCCTCAAAAAAGCACTTCGAATACGACTTTTAACATAACTTACAGGACCCAAAAAAGGACTTCATACGACCTAAAAAAACGACTTCCAGAACCCCTCAAAAAAAGCACTTCAAATACGACTTTTAACATAACTTACAGGACCCAAAAAAGGACTTCATACGACCTAAAAAAACGACTTCCAGAACCCCTCAAAAAAACACTTCGAATACGACTTTTAACATGACACATTGGACCTCCCCAAAGGAAACACATGACACTTAACATGGCCGTCAGGATATACCCCCCCAAAAAACAAACAAACAAACAAACAAACTTGATATAGGCGAATGTGAACAGGAAAGAAAGGACTAAAAAAAAAAGACTTCGGGGACACAACAAAACCCGAGGGAGGAAAAAATTGAGGCAGACGAGAAGGAAATATATTTTGTGATGTTGTTTCCCTCTCTCTCAGCTCCTCTCCTCTCTCCTCTTTTTTTTTCCCTCCCAGCTCCTCCCCCCCTCTCAGCTCTTCCTCCTCTCAGCTCCTCCTCCTTTCAGCTCCTCCTCCTCTCAGCTCCTCTCTTCCTTCCTCCTTTTTTCCTTTTTTTTCCCCTCGTTTATCCTCCCTGCCTGTCCGTCTCCATTTTCCTGCCCCCCATCACTCTGCCCCTGCTCTTTCTGCCTCCATTATCACCCCCCCTGCCCCCCCTGCCCCTCCCCGCCCCCCCTATAATGTTTTGTTTTATATCGTATTTTTCTTCCGTTTACGTTGTGGCCTGTTTTGCTATCTCGTTTTTTTTTTTTATCTTTCCTCTTCTCCTCTCCTTTCTTCTTTTTCTTTCTTTTTCGTTTCTTCTTCTGCTTCTTCTTCTTTTGTTTTATCTTCGTTTATTTTATTTCTGTTTATTTTTATTTTTTATTTGTCTCATTCTCTTTCTTTCCTTTTGTCTTTCATTTCTTTTATATTCTTTTTTTCTTTTATCGTCCCGCTCTTCTTCTCTCTGTCTTTCAAATTTCTTTTTCTTCTCTTCTTTCTCTTTTTACAATTTCCTTCTCTCATTCTTTCATTCATTCTCTCTCTCTCTCTCTCTCTCTCTCTCTCTCTCTCTCTCTCTCTCTCTCTCTCTCTCTCTCTCTCTCTCTCTCTCTCTCTCTCTCTCTCTCTCTCTCTCTCTCTCTCTCTCTCTCTCTCTCTCTCTCTCTCTCTCTCTCTCTCTCTCTCTCTCTCTCTCTCTCATCACCCTTTGTTTTTTTCTCCCTTTCTCTGTCTTTCTTTCTCTAATCTTCCTCTCCTCTTCTCCTGTTATCTCCATCTCTTTCTCTGATTTTCTCTTTCTTTCATTTCTTTTACTATTTTTTTATCTCTTCCTCATTTCCCATTCGTTCTCTTTTCTACCTCTTTTTCTTTCATCTCCTTCAATGTCTCATCTTTTTTCCTCTCTCTCTTTTTCCTCTTCTCTCTTTCTCTCAACCCCCTTCTCTCTTTCTCTTCCTTTCTCTCTTTTTTCTCTCTCTCTCTCTCTCTCTCTCTCTCTCTCTCTCTCTCTCTCTCTCTCTCTCTCTCTCTCTCTCTCTCTCTCTCTCTCTCTCTCTCTCTCACTTTTTCTCTACTTCATCTTTTCCTTCCTTAACTTTTTCCTACCCGCGTCTCCCCCTTTTATCAAACTGTCTCACCACCCCCCCCCCTTCCCCCCCACCCCCCGCCGCCGTCCTCCCCTTCCCTTTCTTCCAGTGTGAACCCTAAACGTATTGACGCATATTTTACAACAGATTCAAAACACCGAGCTCTTCCCGTCCCCTCCCTTCGCTTCTTTACTCTCCTGCCGCTTCTCTTTTCCCTCCTTTCTCCCTCCCGGCATAAGCCCACAGATGTTGCGCCGACTAAACGAAACTTCCTTTTTCCTTCCTTTACCTAACCATCCCATTTCCTCGCCCCATCTCTCGCTCTCTCGTCCGGTTTTCCTTGTCCCATAACTTCCCTTCTCTTCTTTCCTCTCTTCCTGTCTCTCTCTCTTTTTTCCCTTCCTCCTCTTCCCTACTCTCCTACTCACCCCGTTTACTTCCTCTCCTTTCCTCTTTTCCCTTCCTTATCTAGTTCTCCTTCCGTCATATGTACTACAGTGTTTTTCTCCTTTCCCTTCCCTTCTCTTTCTTGCTGGTTTCTTTTCCTTCCTTCCTTCATTATCTCCCTTCTCTCCCCTCTCCTACCCGTCTACCCCTTTTACTTCCCCGTCTTGCTCTTCCTCCCTTCTTTAACTGATCTTTCTTCTTCCTTTCTATCTCCTATATTCGTCCCTTCCCTTCTCTTCTATCCATTCTATTCTTGGTGGCTTCTTTCCTTCCCTTCCCTCCCCCTCTTGTTCCTCCTTCCCTTCCCTACCACCCCTCCAACACTCTCCGCTCCTTCTCCCTCCTTCCTCTAGTCTTCCTCCTTCCTACCTGCATCTCCTCGCTGTGTTCAGGAGACCGTTCTTTTTTTTAGCTCGAGGCTGCCGGCGCGAGAGAGGTGTTAAAGAGGAGAGAGTGACAAGGAAGGGGATTCAAAGTAATGGACGAGAGGAGAGCCGAGGAAAAAATAGAATGGGTAAAAGAATGGAAAAGATTGAAGATGAAGGGATGGGAGTTGAAAGAGGGACAGGGAAGGGACGAAACAGTAAAAAGGGAAGCTGAAAAGAAGAAAACTGATGGAAATAATGAAAAGAGAGTAACGAGGAAGGAGAATATAGATGAAAATGCAGAAATAAAAATACGAAAAGTTTGAGAAAAGATTTATGAAGGGATGGAACGTAAGAGTGGGACAAGGAAGGGAGGAAACAGTTATAAAAGGGAAGTTGTAATAAAGAAAACATGGAAATAATGAAAGGAGAGTAACGAGGAAGGGAATATAGATGGAAATTCAGAAATGAAGGAGTTTGATGGAAATAATAAAACAAAGAGGAAGAAGAAGGAAATAAAGAACAAAATAAAGAAATAAGAATAGGAGAAGCAGCTGAAGGAGGAAATAAAACAAGAAAATTTATTAAGAGCAGAACTACTTTGAGTAATTTAAAAAGATATTAACGAAGAACGAACGAGAAAAGAGGAAGAAGGAAATAAAGAAGGAAATAAAGAAGAAAATAAAGAAATAAATAAAGAAATAAATATAGGAGAAGCAGCTGAAGGAGAAAAAAAAGAAAATATATTAAGAGTATAACTAGTTTGAGGAATTTAAAAAGATGTTAACGAAGAACGAATGAGAAAAGAGGAAGAAGAAGAAAAAAAAAAGTATAGAAGCAGCAACTGAAGAAAAAAAAACCACTAGAAAATATATTAAGAGCACAACTAGTTTGAGGAATTTAAAAAGACGTGAAAGAAGAACAAATGACAAGAGAGTGAATTCAAACAAAGGAAAACAACATGAGAAATATAAATAATGAAAAAAAATATATATACACCTACACTGAGGAAATAAATCGGAAAACCTGAAAGCTAATTGACGTGGACATGAGAACAGCAACTATTTTGAAGACTTTTAAACTCGTTGGAGAGAAGAAAAAAAAAGTGACGGGGAAAAGGATGAAAAATAAATCAGAGGTGAAATTCGATTGAAAAAAGTACTAACAAACGATAAAACGTAGAAATTGACGTAGGCGTAAGGGGGGAGGGGGGAGAGAGAGAGAGAGAGAGAGAGAGAGAGAGAGAGAGTCAGACAGAGAGGTAGAAACAGAGACAGAGACAGACACAGACTCAGACACAGACACATACACAGAGACAAAGACAGAGACAAAGACAGAGACAGAGACAGACACAGATACAGACACAGAGACAGACATAGACACAGACACGCACAGACACAGAGACAGACACACACAGACACAGACACAGAGACAGAGACAGAGAGACAGAGAGAGAACAATCTGTTTGATGATTTAAAAAGAGAAATGCGAAACAGAAAAAAAACCTACACTGACACTAAATCGAGGAGTGACAGTTCGCCCCTGCATTCTTTTTTCTTTACTCTGGGCGATAGGATGACAAACTGATGCATACACGCAACAAACGACCTATCACGTGATTGTTAAGGCTTTTTCTTTGCTTTATTTAACTCTGAACGTGCAAGCAAAAACTACACCAACAGATATCTTGACCCTGGGTGATAGAATGAAATACTGATGGATTTACGCCGCACACAATGTCTTAACTGATTTCACGCCATGTACTGCACGCTTGATTTAAAAAGAGGAGAAATGCGGGCTGAAAAAAACTCTACACAGACAGTGAATCGAGTTGACAGTGTATTCCTGCTTTCTTTTTCTTTACTCGGGATGAAAATGAAACACTGATGCCTACAATCCTCTACAATACGTCAGGTGATTTTTTTGGCCGTTTTTAGTACACTTTTCCTTGCGTCATTTAGCTCTACGTGTATATTGAAAGCATTAACATCAGCATATTTTATCCGGGAAAACTGAAATTCAAGAGTGGCGACAATAAGATATACGTCGTGATTTTTGAGGGCCTATAGAGATCACTTTCCTTGCTTCATTTTTTTCAGGTGCTGCCCATAGCGCCGGTAGTCTTTCTTAAGGTGTCTCTCGTTCGACCCAAGCCCGTTTGAGGCGAATTTTATAGTGGCTGCCGTGATGTAAGAGTCTTGCGTGGCCTTTGCTGCCCCCCGGTG
>NC_066578.1:6770874-6783374 GCF_024679095.1 Eriocheir sinensis | reverse complement strand
TAAATTTGTAAAGTTTTAATATTTTTTTTTAACTATTTTTAGGCCAGTAACGACGCCAGGGTTCTGTATATTTTAGTGATCATATAAATTTGTAGAGTTGTAATATTTTTTTAAACTACTTTTAAGCCAGTAACGACACCAGTTCTGTGATTATATAAATTTGTAAAGTTTTAATATTTTTTTTTACTGTTTTTAGGCCAGTAACGACGCCAGGGTTCTGTATATTTTAGTGATCATATAAATTTGTAGAGTTTTAATATTTTTTTTAACTATTTTTAAGCCAGTAACGACACCAGTTCTGTGATTATATAAATTTGTAAAGTTTTAATGTTTTTTTAACTATTTTTAAACCAGTAATAAAACCAGGGTTCTGTATATTTTAGTGATTATATAAAGATTTTACTTAAGTGCTGAATGTGGACTACAAATTGGAAATATTGTTATGTTAACGAAATTAACATTCTTAAATAACTTCCGATTTAGGTGTGATGTTTTGGTTTTATGAACATTTGTGGTCAATAAATATCTATCTATCTATCTGTGTTGAGGATTGATCCACGAAGATGCATTGAGTACTGGATGTGATTTAAAGCATTATTTGTTCATTATACTCGTCTAGCTTAACTTTGTATGTGTTCAGGATATCTTATTTCCATCCTAGGCTAATATGTAACAACTAAACCTTGTCTAATGTGTATTGTTGGCTAATAAACGAAGATGCGTGGCTACTGGAGGCAATTTTTAGCGTTATTAGATCGTTTTAGCCGACTAGCCTAACTTAGTATGACTCTAGAATGCAACGTTGCCAGATTGTCGTACTCTGCATCTTATGTTTGCTGATTTCCGACACAAAAACTGCTTTCATCACCCCAATAGCCTTCATATATGGTTATCGTTTAAATGGTTAATTATTGATGCTCCTTGGCAAGTTATGAGCCAGAAACCGGTAAATACGCGGCTCTGAGCTCGATAATCTGGCAACGGTGCTTGAATGTCCTATTTATAGCCTTGATAATATGCGACAACTGTACGCCAGCAAAAGTGATGCCTTTCTTTGCCTTTAGGTAATGGTAGCTTTAGTTTCGATCGATTTTAGAAAGTCTGGGAGGGAGATCGCACGAGTTAGGCAGTAGATAAAGTGTCCAGTAAACTAAGCTCGTCACAGCACTGTCAGGAACTAATGACGTGAATATCTCTTTCTCCCGGCCCGGGCGGTCGGCGTGCAGCTCACACAGTTATATCTGCCCCCTTTCGGGTTTGTCGATAAATGGGTACCTGGGGAAACCGTGGGAAGGTAAGCTGTGGTAACCCGGATGCCCACCTGTTCTGTGTCCCGGGGGCGTATTTCCCTTCTCTGTACGTGTATGTGGCGCCTACTCTTGAACAGGTCAGGTTAGGTTAGGTTAGGTTAGGTTAGGTTAGGTTAGGTAACGTTAGGCTAGGTTAGGTTAGGTTAGGTTAGGTAACGTTAGGTTAGGTTAGGTTAGGTTAGGTTAGGTTAGGTTAGGTTAGGTTAGGTTAGGTAACGTTAGGTTAGGTAACGTTAGGTTAGGCTAGGTTAAGTTAGGCTAGGTTAGGTTAGGTTAGGTTAGGTTAGGTTAGGTAACGTTATGTTAGGTTAGGTTTAGTTGGAATCATATAGAGTAATTTTGAGTGGGAATCACAATGAGAGTATTTTCCAGAACACACACACACTGCCGCCGAATCTTTCCCTGGACACGAGAGAGAGAGAGAGAGAGAGAGAGAGAGAGAGAGAGAGAGAGAGAGAGAGAGAGAGAGAGAGAGAGAGAGAGAGAGAGAGAGAGAGAGAGAGAGAGAGAGAGAGAGAGAGAGAAAAAAAAATAGTCCTCCCTTGAATGTAATTTTTGTGTCATAATTATTTAATGATTTCGGAGGGGAACGAGATATTACCTTGGACATAAACCGCCCATAAAGTGGTCCCATAATTTTATAGAACAATAGTGCACATCCTTTTTTTTTGGGTGGAGTTCAGTTCAGGTCCTGGTTATATTCATTCATTATTTATTTATTCATTCATTGACTATTTTATGATTATTATTATTATTATTATTATTATTATTATTATTATTATTATTATTATTATTATTATTATTATTATTATTATTATTATTATTATTATTATTATTATTATTATTATTATTATTATTATTATTATTATTATTATTATTATTTCTTTTTACAGCAGAGGAGTCAGTTCAAGGGCATAAAAAAAAGGAAACAAATATGAAAAAAAAAAAAACATTACTCAATTAAGCATAGGAAAGTTAAATAATCACACAGATGTAAATAACTGAAACATATGGTGTATAAAAACCATTCATGTATAATCATTGTGTCTTTATTGATGAGAAATAAGAAGCAAAGGAAAGTTCCATCACCACAGATGTAAATAACTCGACCAAATGATATATAGAAGCAAGCAAGAAGAAATATCGTCATGTAATAGATCCGAGGTAGGTGATTCGAAACCCACACCCCCAATCACCCACTCTCTCCCCCCCACACACACACACACACACACACACACACACACACACACACACACACACACACACACACACACACACACACACACACACGCACCGAGGCAGGAAGGCCGCGGAAAGCTCTAAAAGAAAACCCGTCTTACTCCGCGCTCAGCCCCTTGATCGACAGCCCCATTTGTCTTGTGGTAAGCTCGGGGGATGAAAGACGATCATCCCATTGCCCTAACTGTCAGTACGCTTTAGTACAGCCATTCTGAGTCCACCCCATCCTCTAACGTACTCTTGATGGCCTCTGTACGTAGACAAAAGCCGGGGGAAGAAAGGGAAGGAGTGTGGCGCTAAACATTAGATTCCTATTGTCTTAACTGTCAGTACCTTTAAGTTTAGCCTTTCTGAGTCCACGTCATCCACTAACGCACTCTTGATGCCCTCGAGTACGTAGAACAAGCAGAGGAGGAGGAGGAGGAGGAGGAGGAGGAGGAGGAGGAGGAAAAGGAAGAAGAGGAGAAGGATATGAAAGATTATACTCCTATTGTTCTAACCGTCAATATGTTTTTAGTGTAGTCAATTTTAAGGCCGGAGCATCCACTAACTGCTCTTGGTAATCCCAGTACGCAGACACATGCCGGGAAGGGGAAGAGAGGAAGGAAATGGTGATAAGACACATTATATTCCTATTGCATTAACTGGGAACACATTTTAGTTGGCCCTCCTAATTCCAGTACGTAGACACATGCCGGGAAGGGGAAGAGAGGAAGGAAATGGTGATAAGACACATTGTATTTCTATTGCTCTAACTGGGAACACGTTTTAGTTAGCCCTTCTAAGTCCTCGGCATCTACTAATATACACTTGATGTGCCCAATAAGGAGACTCAAGCCGTGGGATAGGGAGGTGGTATCGGAAACATGATTGGTATTCTAAGACGCTTCCGACTCTTACATCAACTCTTTTCAAGGCCACTAAGGTGATCAGTCGGGTTCTAATGGTCGTTTTTAGGTTCGTATTACAGATTAAGGGTCAAATTACCACCAGGGTCATTAAACTAGTTTGGTAATACCCCAAACTCTCACATAACTACTTTCAACGGCCAAAAAGGAGATCAGTCAGGTTCTAATAGTCGTTTTTTAGGTTTGTAGTACAGGTTAAGGGTCAAATTACTACCAGGGTCATTAAACTAGTCTGGGAAATACCCAAAACTCTCACATCAACTACACTCAAAGGCCGGGTTCTAATGGTCATTTTTTTAGGTTCGCAGTACAGATTAAGGGTCAAATTACCACCAGGGTCATTAAAGTACTCCTGGAAATGCTTAAACCTCCTACGAAAGCCGTGTCAAATAATGTATACTTGAGCACCGATATGTTTAAGAATGCGACCATGTATTACGCGCCCCTCACCACATCAAAGCTTACGTTTATCGGTGACGCTCCTTGCTGTCATGCCACGTAATGGTGTTGGGCTTAAGCCGCCTCCCAGCACATAAGAAACGTCACATCTCAGTCCTCCTTATCGGTACCTCACAGCTGGATCATGGAAAGGCGTAGTGTCTCAGATCCTTGCTCTCTTTACTCTTCCTTGAAAATGTGTTTGTGGCAGAGGGAAAGTATATCCAGCTCTACGTGTTTATTTTACGAATGGAAACAACTCAAAGCGGTGGCTGAGTGGTTAGAGTCACCGCCGAGTGGCCTAAGACTACCCACATGCTGTCCTGATGATCACCTACCAACCTGGACTTTAGATGCAAGTGCTGATATTGTAAAAGAAGATAAAAGTGAATGTCCGAAAGAGAGGTTCAATATCGGATCAAAAATTCGTTACGTCCCGGAGAAGCTTTGGTGTCCTTGTACGCCATACCTTGCCTTGCCTTGCCTTGCCTTACCTTACCTTACCTTCCCTTACCTTACTTTACCTTACCTAACCTAACCTAACCTAACCTTACCTTACCTTACCTTACCTTACCTTACCTAACCTTACCTAACCTAACCTAACCTAACCTAACCTAACCTTACCTTACCTTACCTTACCTTACCTTACCTTACCTAACCTTACCTTACCTTACCTTACCTAACCTAACCTAACCTAACCTAACCTAACCTTACCTTACCTTACCTTACCTTACCTTACCTTACCTTACCTTACCTTACCTTACCTTACCTTACCTTACCTAACCTAACCTAACCTAACCTAACCTAACCTAACCTAACCTAACCTTACCTTACCTTACCTTACCTTACCTTACCTTACCTTACCATGCTGAAGTATAATGAGTGACCCGAATGACGCCTGTTGCTAACGTACTTCATATTCTCTACGGATCATGACAAGGGCACACAAGTCTTCCTAGTAAAATACATCCTCATCGCATTTCAAATAAGTCAACGCTTTTGTGTGAATATTGAGGCCAATCATCATCACGGTAAATTCATCACCCCATATTTTTGAGGGCTTGGATAAATTAAACCACAAATACAGAGTGAGTGTCTAATTTCACAGTGATAAGGCGTAAAGCACCTCTCCAGAAGCACCATTTTACTGTCTTTCATCCCGGGTTTTGCACTGCCGGCGTAATGGAGAGGCGGCAACCTACGCGACCCTCACGGTATAGTGTTACAGAATATAAACATCGGGCGAAACTTTAGAGGTGGAATACTTGCGAAGCGCTCCATGCCCTTCATTAGTGGTTAATTGTTGCGGAAATACTACAATGGGGATAATTTAGGCGATGAATACGCAATGGAAGTCGTATGGGATGGTAATTGCTGGAAGAGATCAGACCTTTATCACTGAGAGCCACGAAGTATCAGAGAACGAGAGAGAGAGAGAGAGAGAGAGAGAGAGAGAGAGAGAGAGAGAGAGAGAGAGAGAGAAACTTGTAGAGAAGGAGAGATCAATGCTTTAGTTTGTGAGAGAGCAAGAAAGGAACAGAGAGACAGGCAGAAACAGAAAGACAGATTGAGACACGGAGACAGACACAGATATCTGGTAAGGATCATATCATAACCGTAGCTAAGCTGAATTAGGAACATTGGCATGGCACAGGTTACTTAATGCCTCGCCGCCTTCATCGAGTTGCCCGATACCAAAGACTAACATAGGCTGCCGCTTCCGCCACCTAGCAGAAATTGACCGAAATTGACCTTTCTTTCGGCCACGTCTTTAGATTCGTTTTGGGAGCAGCGAGTAGCGGGCTTTTTTATTTATTTTTATTATTGTTTACTTTTTTGTGCCCTTGAGCTGTATCCTTTGCTGTAAAAAAGGAAAAAAAGCCTTCGCGCGATTCAGTGGTCAAAGGAAGTTTCACGTTCTAAACTTCATCTGGAGAAAGAGTATTATTAAGTTTTAGTTGAGTTTATCTTATGTGATGTTTGTTTATGTAGTTTAGATCGTACTTAGTGATATTGAATACGCGTTTTCCGTTCATTGTATTTCACATTTGCATTGCCATTCTCTCTCTCTCTCCATCTCTTTCTCTGTTTCATTTCTCTCTCTCTCTCTCTCTCTCTCTCTCTCTCTCTCTCTCTCTCTCTCTCTCTCTCTCTCTCTCTCTCCCCCCCCCCTCACTCCCTGTCATCACCATCATCACCATTTCAATTACTCTGGTCCTCGTCATCCTCGCCGCCATCAGTCTGTGTTAATGCTCGTGAATACAGAGTCATCTTCCAATTAATTTCCTGCTCTCCGATCCGCCTGCCGGGATGTTCTCTGCGCGCGGGAGTGTCGCCTCCATTTGGCTGGGTGAGGCTCGTCCTTGACAGCTCTGAGCGGTGTTCCATTATCTGTGAGGCAAGCAAACGGTGCAGCACTAACGCCTTGCTTACGGACCGCTCAGGAGAGGAGGAAACGTAATTCAGTGGGGAGCCGAGCGTAACAGACTCCGTTTTAAGTGGGTTGTGGTCCCTGCCGACCGTGACATGCCTCGGCGGATTACAAAGCCGCCTGTGATTCATGCACCGCTGGGCAGGCCGGGAGGTGGACAGCGTGCGACGTGCCTCCCCAAGACGCTCCTTACCTGCCGCCGCCGTGTCCCAGGTAGTCCCGGCAGGCAATTATCGCCTGTCATCATCTTACAGTAAATTGAATTTCCATGAATTTCTGGCCCAGATAATCAAAGGAGTCACACCCAGCCGTCCCTCGCCGGCACCAAGCATCTGGGGCACGCCTCGCCGTATATCCTGCTTGATGAATGCCGCTGCTAATCCTCTCAGATGTTGATCTTTATATTTATTAAGAAATAGCTGCAGGAGGCGCGGGGTTCATGTGTCTTTGGATGAGCACTGTAAAATGGTCAAAGGTTCCCGGGACGATTTAAGGCGGTCGAGCTAAATCGGACGTGCAAGAGTAATGGTGGAGTCATAAGCTGCTGCAGACGCTCGCTGTAAAACTCATGAACGGGAGTCAGTTTGGTGAGAATTTGGTCCACTTATTCAGGATGCAGAGAATGAAAAGTTGAAATATTTACAATGATTCGCACTAACAATACAAGTCCATTGGAAACCCAAGAGAGATCAAATACGCTCTATGTGACGTCATTGCGATTTTTAACTATGATACAATGTTTGAAAAAAAATCTGGAAATGGTGCGTGTTATATGTACGCAGTTTTGTGTGGAAAGTAAGATGATTTTCCTTTCCAACACTTTCTGATCAACACTGGTTTGAGTGAGACAGAGAGGAGAGGGAAAGTGGGGCCACGGGAGGGCCTTTGATATGCTTTCAACACCCATTGGATCGCGTTATATACCTTAAATCTTAAGAGATAGATAGATAGATAGATAGATAGATGGATGTATTGAGAGACACAGATATACAGAAGAAGCCATGAAGAAAAATAGACCAAGAGAAGGAGAAGAAAGAGAGGAAGAAAGAGGAGATGTAGATAGACACAGACAGACAGAAAAATAGATGAAGAGGAAGAGATAAAGTGAAACGGGTAAAGAGAAAGAGATAAAGAAAAAGAAAAAAAAATAGAAAAGGAGAGAAAGAAAGAGAAAGAGAAGGACAGGGAGGAAAAAAGAATGGAGAAGGAGAGACAAGGTGAGAGATGGATATATGATTACTGATGATTAGTTTTGTTATCATTTTCCGTTTCAAATAATCCTTTTACATGTGTTTTTGATAGTAATATATGCAAGGATTCTCTCTCTCTCTCTCTCTCTCTCTCTCTCTCTCTCTCTCTCTCTCTCTCTCTCTCTCTCCAATAATTAAGCAACACAATATATTTTAATCATATTCACGATAATGTAGCATAATTAGCACAAACTCAAATGCATGTTTTTTTTTTTTTTTTTTTTTTTTACGTTGTTGCCTATTGCGCCTGTAGGCATCTTCCCGGTGAGGCCTGATGGTCGGCCCAAGGCTTCTTCCAGGTGGGGCCTGATGGTCGGCCCAGCCCGTTCTGGCGCAGGCGAGTGTTTATAGTGGCGCCATGTGTGATCAGTGTAGCGAGCCTGAAATGGAGACGGGAGATGGTGGGACGGGAGATGCTGGGACGGGGGATGGTGGGATGGGAGATGCTGGGACGGGAGATGGTGGGACAGGAGATACTGGGACGGGGGATTCTGGGACGGGAGATATTGGGACGGGAGATGCTTGAACAGGAAATACTGGGACGGGAAATGCTGGACTGGGTTCTAGTTGGGTTTTGGGGTGGGCAGGAAAAGAGGATGGGCTTGGTTTGTTATAAAAGAGAGGAATACACGAGTTACAGCCATATTTTTGTTTTTAAGGGTATGGTGTGGTATTATTTTCATTGTTTACAGTAAAGGAAGCAGCTCAAGGGAGAAGAATGAGAAGAAAAAAAAACCCCGTTGAAAACTGCCCCTATAGAAAAGAAATCATAGAAGTGGCCAAAAGAGAGGTCAATTCTGGGTGGAGTGGTGTCGAACTACTCTCCTCGTGAATGAGTTTAAGTCGTAGACAGGAGGAAATATCAATAAAAAAAGTGTTCCAGAGTTTACCAGCGGATGGTATAGAAGAATAAAGATGCTGGTTAACTCTTGCATAAGGAATGTGGATAGAATAGGGATGAGCAAGACTTGAGGGCTTCTGCTATAGGAGTAATTTGAGGGTGATTTTAAACGTTCCGTCTCCTTGCAAGAAAATGTGGGCTCAATGGACCGGCTATACACACGCAAGACCCATTCAGCCGAAGGTCGTTTGCTGCACGTCGGAGTACACAAGACGTCTATATCTGCCGTATCTTATGTTTTTTTAGCTTTAGGTGTGGCACGCAGGTTGTGTCTGTGCCTGTCTGTCTGTTTGTCTTTGTCTTTCTGTCTGTCTGTCTGTCTGTATGTGTATGTATGTATGTATGTATGTATGTCTTTCTCGTCTTTTTTTCAATCCTTTCCTCGGCTGCCAAGGAGTCGTAGGTTGTTAATGGAAGGCGAGAGGGATAAGCATAAAATCGATGAGGAAATAGCTCCCAGAACGTTAGTCATTTCTTCCAACCTTATGCCTGCTGCGACGAACTCTTAGCTCATGCATAATCCACGCTCTCACAAGGGTCACTCCCGCTTATAATGAACTCCGGCCGTGTTCTCTGGCGCTATCGACTCTTACAACAAAAGGGAGTGTCAGGTTCTCATGAGTGCTTTTATGTTCATGGTGCAAGAACTTGTCAGACTGTCAACAGGGCCAGTCCGGATTCTAGCATTCCTGAGGCCCTAACTAACTGAATAAGCTGGATCTCTTTTTTACGCCTCCCTCAAGTGTGTGTGTGTGTGTGTGTGTGTGTGTGTGTGTGTGTGTGTGTGTGTGTGTGTGTGTGTGTGTGTGTGTGTGTGTGTGTGTGTGTGTGTGTGTGTGTGTTAGGGGTTGGGGTGGGGGTTGCTCCAAAACCTGGGTGCAGCACTCAGCGGCAGTGTTGTCATCAGAAATTTTAAATCCCGCTAGATAAGGCTGTTAATACCCTGTTTTTTGTTACTCATGCATAGGTATATATTTTTTTCCTGAATTTGTTTAATATTATTGTTTATATGACTTTCACGGGGGAATAATACCATCATTTCGACATGCCCGACTGTCTTTTTAATACTCATCCCAAGGCCTCAGAGTGATCAGACCTTCCTCATTGATCGTAGTGAGCATAAAGGATGTGGCGCCACTGACTAGGCCATAAAACTACCCACGGAAATACCAACACAACCTCCACGAAAGCCAATACAAATGTGGGTATGTGGCCTAGAAATGTTTGTGAAGATGGACCTCAAATGCAGTGAAAAATATGCGACCCTCTTTAAATATGAATCAGCGCAAACACTGTCTAGGCGAGGCTGATTAATAAACGATGTCAATGATTCTTTGTAATTATCGTTAGGAGATGGTTGTCCCCCTTAGGCTGTCATGAAGAGCTATTGGTACTGACTTAATCCTTTACTAGCAGAGCAGACCCTTAGAGTGACCACCTTGAGAACCGCTTTTTACACTGTGCAAGATTAATAAGCGTGTAAAAAGGAAGAAACCATGGAACACGTCCTTCTAAAATGCTCAAAATACCAAGAAATTCGTGACATATATTTATACACAACACACACGATAACACCGCAGAACATATAGCAGACATAACAACTAAAGACAGCCAGACAAAAAAAAAAAAAAAAAAAAAAATCGAAAAAAGAATGCTAAAACAAAAAGAGGACCAATCAGTTTGAGCATGCGACTGGGGACAAAAAAAAAAAAAAAACACGATAAAAAAAAAAACAGCAGCTGAAGGAGCCGCCGTTGCAAGGTAAAAATGTGATGCCTATACTGGATTGGACTATGCTGGCTTTCTTTTTAGGAGTGATGGTAAAGTATTGACAAACTGAGTGAGTGTTCCTACAAAACCAACAGTAAAGACAGACAAAAAAAAAAATCAAGGAAAGGAAAAAGAATGCTAAAAACAAAAAAAAAACCAATCAGTTTTTGATGAGTGCGCTGGGGAAAAAAAAAACTAATATGAACACGAGAAAAAACAGCTGAAGTCCGGAGCCGTTGCAAAGGTTAAAATCGTGATGCCTATACTGGATTGGACTATGCTGGCTTTCTTTTTAGGAGTGATGGTAAAGTATTGACAACTGAAGTGAGTGTCCAAAAGAGACGTCAATTTTGGATGGAGAGGTGCCTTGATACTCCCTACTGCTTCCCATTAGCAACCTACCACTACAAGATGGCCAATGAAATGATTAGAAAAAACTTGCAATATACATGTATGATACTTGGAGGATGAGACGGAAACTAAACTTGTCAATACTGAAGCCCTTACTCGCTTTCCAACCCGTTCAAAATGACGGGGTGTGTGTCATGCCTATTTTTTGAGCATGGCCTCCTTGTGTTCAACGGTTAAGAGTTCAATATAGACGGAGCCTCGGCCCTCGCGTGTGCCACTCCCATACGCCAGCCACACACATCCACCGCCCCTGTTATTGTATTGATGCGATAAACTTCGACTTACAGTTTTCTTGCCGTGATGAGAAACTGAGAAGCATTTCGTGGAGTTGTAGGAATGCGCGGCCGGAAAATTGATATGTCGGAGCTAGTTTAGTTTTTTTGGCGGTGAGAAAAGAGGAAAAGAGTGGATTATTACTTGTGAACCTTGGCTTAAATTTTTGTGGTCATGATGTGAAAGTAAGATGCATTTTGTGGAGTTGTAGGAAGCGTGACTGGAAAATTGGTATGTCTGACCTAGTTTAGTAGTCGTAGTAGTAGTAGTAGTAGTAGTAGTGGTGGTGGTGGTGGTAGTAGTAGTAGTAGTAGTAGTAGCGGTAGTATTAGTAGTAGTAATAGGGATGGTAGTAGTAGTAGTGGTGGTGGTAGTAGTAGCATTTATAGTAGTAGAAGTAATAGTCGGTTTGGGTTTAGGACATTGCAATGCCTCCAATTTAGTTTTTATTGTGATGAAAAGTGACAAAAATCGTTGACATTTACGTGTGACAGAGTTAAGAGGGAGATTTTTTAGGCATATTTATCTCCATTGCACGTGTTATCATACCATCCGCAACTTTGTCAAATACGTCACTATATAGCACTGTCTCACTAACACTCTCTACCTTGTTGACACGACATCTATTGGCTCAATTATGCCGCCATAACACCCACGCCAATATTTCTTCACGAGTCGCATTATCATCCACACGTTTGCATGTCGCCGGGTAACAATCGGAGCCTGTGCTATTGGAGTAATATGAGGGCGATTTGAAACGATCCGTCGCCTTGCAGGAGAATGTGGGCTTCGCGGGACCGCCTATACGCACGCAAGCGACACATTGATCTGAAGGTCGTTGCTGCATGCCAGAGTACGCAAGACGTCTATATCTGCCGCATTTCCGAGCGTGGAGCGTGTTATCCAGGCAGGCGGGAACCAGTTTTGTCGCCCGGGCATAGAACGGCGAATGTATAACCCGGAGTGAGGCAAATGGTGAATGCATATGATTTTTGAGTGACTGAGGCAGGACGGTGAATGCATGTTATGTTTATTATGACTTCGACTCGTAAGTTACTGAGGCAAACGTGGCTCATGAGTGACTGAGACAGAACTGTGAATACATATGACTAGTGGGTGACTTAGGGAGATAGGTGAGTGCATGGGATAGTGACTGAGAGAGCGGTGAGTGCATAAGACTAGCTATTAAGGCAGTGACAGAGGCAGGATTTTGGAGTCATTCACATAAGACTAGCTATTAAGGCAGTGACAGAGGCAAGATTTTGGAGTCATTCACATAAGACTAGCTATTAAGGCAGTGACAGAGGCAAGATTTTAGAGTCATTCACATAAGACTAGCTATTGAGGCAGTGACAGAGGCAGGATTTTGGAGTCATTCACATAAGACTAGCTATTGAGGCAGTGACAGAGGCAGGATTTTAGAGTCATTCACGTAAGACTAGCTATTGAGGCAGTGACAGAGGCAGGATTTTAGAGTCATTCACGTAAGACTAGCTATTGGGGCTGTGACAGAGGCAGGATTTTGGAGTCATTCACATAAGACTAGCTATTGAGGCAGTGACAGAGGTG
>NC_066578.1:6733374-6765874 GCF_024679095.1 Eriocheir sinensis | reverse complement strand
TTGAAAATTAGTAGGAATTGAGCTTTTTTATCTGCTAGCATTTCCTTGCGTTGAAAATTAATAGAAATTCCACCCTTTTATCAGCTAGCATTTCCTTGCTTTGAAAAATAATAGAAATTCAACCTTTTTTTATCTGCTAGCATTTCCTTGCTTTGATAATTAATAGAAATTCCACCCTTTTATCTGCTAGCATTTCCTTGCGTTGAAAATTAATAGAAATTCCACCCTTTTATCTGCTAGCATTTCCTTGTGTTGAAAATTAATAGAAATTCCACCCTTTTATCTGCTAGCATTTCCTTGCGTTGAAAATTAATAGAAATTCCACCTTTTTATCTGCTAGCATTTCCTTGTGTTGAAAAATAATAGAAATTCAACCTTTTTATCTGCTAGCATTTCCTTGCGTTGAAAAATAATAAAAACTCCACTTTTTTTCGACTTTCTCTTCCTTACGTTAAAAAAAACATGATAGAAATTCCAGTATCTTTTAGCCAATCACTTCCTTGTGCTTGAAAATAATTGAAACCACTATTTTTTCAGACTTATTCCTCCTAACGTTAAGAAATAATAGAAATTCCACTAATATTTTCACCGGGACTTCCTTACCTACTTACCACCAAATAATAAAGTTGTAGTGAACCGCATAACACTTGGTGCATCGTGACCTTCCTCTGTGCCTTCAGTCCGAGAGGCGGGGCGACTACAAACGAACCTTATTTTATGATTAATGTCACCACTCCCTTGTCTGCTTTGAAAGTCAGTCGGTGACCTTTTTAAGTAACCAACTCAATATTGTTTTTACATCAAAGGAGGCAGCTCAAGGGCACAACGACAACAACAACAACAGAAAAAGTCCGCTTAATGCTCCTCCGAACAGAAGTAGAAGGAATGAGGGGCCAAAAGCGAGGTCAATTTCGGGTGGAGAGAGAAGGGAGGGAGGTTATGGACGTGGTGAGGGTGGGGAGGCGGCGAGGGGTTAGCCAGAATAGACGTCTTCAACCTCAGCAGACTATATCAGACTCTTGGTCACCAACCCGGGCAGCTCAGATCATGTGTATAGCTGACTGCAGATGGACAAAGAAATTAAAAAAGGCGTAATCCGAAATATGGAGACCTCAGGGAAAAGATCAGGTAGAGAAATTAACTTAGGTGATTTACTATAGCAGGATGGAATACATTGACACCAGACAGAGGAAATGGAAAACGTAGGAAGATACTATAGTCTCGCAGTGGAGTAGCAACAAGTGGAAATGGTGATGATGTTCAGAATTCAATATGATATGTTTTACGGGAATAGTAACTTCTCGCATTCGGTCAGCATAAAAGAATAAACATTTTGGTCAATATTATTAGACACTTCGGCTTCTCACGTCAACTATTTCAAAAGGTCAAATAGGGGATCAATCGAGTTCTATTGAGTGTTTCTTTAGGTTCATGCCACAGAAGAAGGGTCAAACTACCACCAGGGTTATAGAACTACCCCTGGAAATGCCCCAAACTCATACGAAAGCCTTGCCAAATATATGACGTTAGGTGACGAAATGTTTTAAAATGTAACCATTAGTCATATTTATCAGCTTACTGTTATGAATTATGGCTGATAAAGTTCGTAGCTCTTTTGCATGTAACGCCAACTAGGGAGGATATTTACTTGAATAAGACATCATGAATTAAATATTTTTCCTCCGTAGGCATTAAAGAATAAATATTTAGCTTTATTTTTTTGCTTACTGTTATGAAATATGGGTAATAAAGTTTGTAGTTCTTTCTGCATGTAACGCCAACTAGGGAGGATATTTGCATGATGTTTTCTCGCGCCGTCGTCCTCACTTATAAATGAAATCTACTTTTATGTGAGGTTTCCAGAGACGCGTGTGGCTTGCGCGTCGCTCCACCCACGTCTCCGCGCTAGCCACGTGCCTGAACTCTCGACATCTCCACTCACTCTCAAAATGAATTCGCGTATATTTCTGTGTCCGCGAGGTGTTTACAGCGCTGCAGTGGATGAACCCAAAGGAGTTACTGAATATCAACCGATAAAAACTGAGAATGTCGCCTCTACTTTTCATCTTGCGCAATAAAAATCCGTCTTTTGAAGCTGAAAGCGCCGAGCCGCGGGTGCTAATTAATTTGCAAGTGTGAACGTTGTCCGGCACATGTTTCTACTGGCTTTTACGGGAAGGACACGACAGTAACACCTGCTCGCTGCCACGGCTGGGAAAGATTTCGCTTGACACTTCAAATCAATTAGCTTGGAGAGATAATAGGTTTTCAAAGTTGTTTTTCACGTACACCCGCCCAGATATTTGATGGTAAAAAAAAATGGCTTTGGTGTCTAGAAAGGTAACGTTGGGGGCATATTTCTTTTTTTTAATTTTTTTTTATTACATCTATGCCTATAGCGCCGGTAGGCTTGCTTGAGGGGCCTGGCTGGTATTCGGCCCCAGCCCGTCATGGCGCAGGCAAGTGTTTATAGTGACGCCATCCTCTCTATGCCAAGCTGCTCGTGGTCTCAGTGCTCATTTCCGTCTCAATGGCCCTTGAACCGGTTTTGGTAAGAAGTCACTAACTCGCGATAGAGATACTATAGGGTACCTTCCATAGGTTTCCCCAGGTACCCATTTCTTGACCAGCCCAGAAGGGAAAATGAACAGTTCGGTGAGCTGGGTGCCGGCTGCTCCGGGCCGGGGTCGAACCCTGACCGGCGGAGTCGTAGCTATCCAATCGAATCCAATGTTTCTAAGAGGGCCTTGGATTATTCTTGATCCTGAAGCGGTTCTTGTGCATGGTTCTTCCCACGCCCTGAGTTATGCTCTGTTGCTGCGGCCTGAGGAGCGGAAAGTTATGAACTCATTTTGTAACCTTCCTTTTTCATCGCTCTCCTTTGGGTGAGAAATCTCGATCATATTTCTCATAAAAGCTTTCGAAATCGCTTATTGATTTCCTTTCCTGACTGGAGCGGGGACACACGACATATCAGACACACACTTCCAGTTGTAAACACAAATAAATTCATCTTTTCATTCCATCGGAAAATCATCTTTGGCTCCGGCGCTCATTGTGATGCGATGAATGACAAATGACCGGCGGTAATATATCATGAAAAGAACGTCACGCGTGAATACGAGAAATATCGTGATACACAGCCTTTGAAATATGTATATGAATGTTGCTTTATTAACTGTAACGACGTAGTGTAGCTGTATTTCTTAACACTTATTCTGCATATACAACTACTTGTTGCTTCCGTTACTCTTGAGGTGCAGGCGGAGCTGAGCTAAACTACTACAGCATATGTGCAAAACTCACTGCATAAGAGGTGACAGGTGTTGGGGCTTTTATGAATAGAGATGACAGCTAATACTCATGAAACATCCAATTTTAGGATAAATGTGTAGCAGCTTACGAGGGTCGGACCATTGATAAAGGAGAGTGATCGAGTTATGACAGACTTACAACCGAACATTGATATACAAAGTCACTGCATACGAGGTGACGAGCGTTGAGACTTTAATGAATAGACGTGACACCTGATACTCGGGCGATACCCCAAGTATTACAAGTAAAAACTCAAATTACATATGTGCGGGAGCTTACGAGGGGCAGATCTTTAATAAAACAGAGCATTAGACTTACGACAGACGCGGCCGAGCAATCAGTCGCGTACGAATCCTTGGTTACCACAGCATTTAAGTGACCAAAGAGTGAAGGGAGCTGTCCGGCGGTGCGAAGCAAGCTCACCTAATTACATAGTTTAAGAAATTCGGTGTAGCAGAAAAGCGAGTCCACCCTGAAACATCACGTAGAGAATTCCTGTGTAGAAAAACAGATAGGAGGAGAAAAAACAACGCGAAGAAAGACAGCATGAACACGGAGAAAGTTCAAGGTGAGGGTGGGAAAGAGGCAAAGAGAGAAAAGGCTGTGATCCAAAGTTTAGTGATGCCAGCGGATATGTCAAAGAGAAATGGTGAAGATACGGGTTTTGGACAAGAGAAAAGATCTGCGAAATTATGAAACAACAGATTACGAGATGATTGAACGATACTCGGGGAAAAAAAATACTCGACATTTCAAAAATTTATATGCTTACGATTTATTCAGTTTCCTATTTTTTATTTAATCGCTTTTCTCTTTATTCTGCTTTTTAATTTTCACATGTTTTCTATTCAATATTTTCTACTTCTATGTTGTTATTTTTTGGGCATTTTGATACTTTCTTCTTTTTTTTCCTTTATTTGCTTTTCTCTTTTAGTTTTTAATTCCACATATTTTTCTATTCAATATTTTCTACTTCTGTGTGTTATCTTTTTGGTATCTTGATCGACTTTCTTCTGTCTATCCATTCAGTTCCTTTTTTCCTTTTATTTGATCTTCTCTTTGTTTTTATTTTCACATGTTTTTCTATTCAATATTTCCTACTTCTCTATATTATCCTTTTGGCATTTTGATAGACTGGCTTTCTTCTCTCTCTATCTATCTCATCAAAAACCAGCGAGCAGCATCGAAGGGAGGAAGGTGGGCGGTAAAAAGAACTAGGCGGGGTAGAGGCGAGAAAAAGAATCCTGAAGGGCAAATAGGAAAAGTGCGAGAGACAAAGTTTTTAATTAAGAAGGGAAGGGGTGACGGGTAAAACACTGCCGGCTGAAGAGTCTCAATGAATGAACGGTAACGAGTATAGAGCGTGGCAACGAGGAGACAGGGTGAGAAATATAGTGACGGGGAGAGGATGAAGGATGGATGGGGAGAAATGAAAGAGTGGAGAGTAGAGGAGAGGTGAGGAGGGATAGGATGGGAGATGGAAAATTTAAGCAGAGGGTTGATGATGGAGGAAAAGGTTGAAAATAAAAAGGAAGATGAAGGATGAGAGTGAAAGAAGAGGAGGATGAAGCTGAGTGTTAATATTTAAAGATGATTAAAAAATGAAGATGAGTATTGAGGGTAGAAAAAGGAAGGAGAACAAGTGGAAGAAGAGGAACTGAATGAAGGAGGAGGGCGGAGGTTAAAGATTTAGAAGGAAGTTTAGGATGAAGGAAAACAAGGTATATATTGTAAAAGAACTGGATGGAGAAGAACAGGGCAGAGTTTGAAGAAGTGTATGCTGAAAGATTAGAAAAAAGGTGTATTTTGAGAATGAGGATTTGAGAACCGGGATTTTGAGAAGGATTTCGATACTAAGGATTTTGAGAAAGAAACAGATAAGAGGAGACCAGGAAGGAGTTTGAATAGGATAGAATGAAGAAAGACTAGTGGACATTGAAGGAAGATAAAGGAAAAGATGTAGAAGGGAGAGTGAGGTGAACGAGAAAGGAGGTAGATTGATAGTAAAGAAGAATTGGATGAAAGAGAAGACGAAGGATAGAATGAAGGAGGAAGAGTGGGTGAAAAAGGAAGACGAAGGAAGAAATATGAAGTTTAAAGGAAAATATGAAGGAGCACAGAGTCGAGGATGGAGAGCTGGAAGAAAGTTTAAGAGGAGCAAAGTTTAGACAAAGTAACATAACAAGAGAGACGTTGGAATGTTCCTAATCCAAATTCCTTTGTGTGTGCGTGTGCGTAGAGTTTTGTGCGACAGTCATCAGGTACAGAAATGCGGGTACACACACACACACACACACACACACACACACACACACACACACACACACACACACACACACACACACACACACACACACACACACACACACACACACACACACACACACACACACACACACACACAACCCCCCACAACTCCCCCACAACCTTTCCCTTTTACCCCCACACACATTCAACCCTCCCTCTCTCTTCCCCCCTCCACAAAACCCACAACCCCTTCCCCTCTCACACACAGCCCTCCCTTCCCCTCCCTACACCTTTTCCCCCACACAACCCCAACACAACCTTTCCCTTTTACCCCCACACACATTCAACCCTCCCTCTCTCTCCCCCCAACAAGACCCACAACCCCTTCCCCTCTCATACCTAGCCCTCCCTTCCCCTCCCTACACCCCTTCCCCCACACAACCCCCTCACAATCTTTCCCTTGTACCCCCACACACATACAACCCTCCCTCTCTCTCCCCCAACAAGACCCACAACCCTTCCCTCTCATACCTAGCCCTTCCTTCCCTCCTTACACCCCTTCCCCACACAACCCCCCACAATCTTTCCCTTTACCCCACACACATACAACCCTCCCTCTCTTCCCCCCAACAAGTCCCACAACCCCTTCCCTCTCATACCTAGCCCTCCTTCCCTCCCTACAACCCTCCCTCCCCCTCCCTTAACTACCTCCCTCCCCCCCCCCTTCCCTCACACACAAACGTTTATGTACTCAGCCCAAACGTTCTTTTTGTCTACGTTTTCGTCACACTTAACTAAGCCTCGCAGGGCTCTTTATGCCTTGTGTCCTCCTCGTTAAACACACACACACACACACACACACACACACACACACACACACACACACACACACACACACACACAACACACTTTATTCATTTTTCCACCTCCCTCATCAACCAGCCATTCCCTACACATAACCAGAACACAACTACCACGAATACTCTTTTAGCAACACGCCCGGCAACACGCAAGCTTACCATGTGTTCCCTAAGTGTACTTCCTTCGTATACTCTGTAAGCATCGGGTTCAGGCAGCTTCCTTAGTCCCTCTAGCGGCATCTGGCAGACTATCGTACTTTGTTCACTAAGGAGAGCAGCAAAGAGCGGTGAATAGGGCGGCTGTGACGGGTCGGCGGTTGGACGTCCGCGCCCTCACCCGCCTTGAACAGGAAATGTTGTCTCAGTGTAAATAATGCGAGAGGCTGCCGCTCCCTGCTCCTTGCCCGGCGGATTCAATGGAGAGAGAGACTGGGACGTAAATGTGTTAATACTTTATGGTTTCCCCGGCGTCTAAAGGTGAATCTTGGGGTGCACATTGAACTCGTCCCTGCTATACGTCGTTCTGTCGCCCCAGTGTTAAGGAAGCGACCGATTAAAAATATTCATACCGGTAATATTTGATTGCATAGAGTGGGACGCCAATGTGTAAATACTTTATGGTTTCCCCGGCGTCTAAAGGTGAATCTTGGGGTGCACATTGAACTCGTCCCTGCTATATGTCGTTCTGTTGCCCCAGTGTTAAGGAAGTGACTCATTAAAAATATACTTACCCATAGTATTCGACTGCAGGGAGTGGGACGCCAATGTGTTAATACTTTATCGTTTCCCCGGCGTCTGAAGGTGAGTCTGTGTTATACGTCGTTATCTTCTCACCTTTGAAAATGACCGATAAAAAATATACTTACCAGTAATATCTGTAATTTAACCTTAGATAGAGGGAAATAATGTCTTGGGTCCGTGTAGGAGTGGGCTGGGAGTAAGACCCGCACGTTGGCCTGGCAGTCACAGAGCACCGGCAGCCGCGTGTCAGACCGCTGCATTAGTCAGGAGGGAGCTACAGCGGGGAGAAAAATCCACGTTCAACAGTTTATTCAAATGAGGTGTTGCTCTGAAGCCTTGGTGGTATTTGTCAGGCCTCTCCTGATTGCCTAGAGTCCTGTATCGCTCTCAAGGAGATTGTCGTTCGAGCACAAATTCTCTTGGGCGAAATGTTTCTGTTTTTGCCTTACATCACTTCTTATTCAAGCTTGACAGTTTTGGTTGACATACATTCATGATTCCATTGCTCCCATAAACAAAAACTAACTTGCTTACCTTAGCTCTCTCATTCTTCGGTCCTCACTTGGTTTATTTATTCTTTTGTTTTTCAAGAACTAACGACAATTAATTGGTAAAAGGAATAAGATACATTGCACGGGAGCGGAGAGCAATGAGTGTTGGTGAGGGAAAGAAGAAAGCGCTCCCTGTGACACTAAGAGGAGGTACCCTGATATAAACGTGTTATTTTTATCAGACCACACGATGCACGCATTGTTTTACTTTTGTCGTTGAGGGAGTGTTGGCTTTGTCCATCACGGGAGTCGTTGAATAATGTAAACGTGGCTGGCTGTGTCCGTAGAGTTTTTGCGCGTCAGTGCCGAGGTAACGCTCCGTCCGTAATTGGTGACAGTGTAGTGTAAATATGGACGAAGAACCTTTTGTTGGCAAGTCAGGTGGCGCTAAATGAAGCAGGAGACTTACCGAAACTATACGTATGTTGACAATGATAATAATAATAATAATAATAATAATAATAATAATAATAATAATAATAATAATAATCATGACAACAATGCCTATTTTCTTTCTCTATATAGCTTATTCTGGTTAGTTTCCGTTCTCCTCTCTCTCTCTCTCTCTCTCTCTCTCTCTCTCTCTCTCTCTCTCTCTCTCTCTGCTGTAATCATCTTAAACCTAATTTGCAAGTCCGTGATTTTCATTTTTTCATATTTTTGTTCCGCCGGTAACCACGTTAGGCTCCGTCCTCTGTGTTGTCAGTCGCTGGCCCGATTTTATTATTTTTTATACCGTGTAGCTCTATGAGACGAGAGGGAGAGAGGGAGAGGGTAGGGAGGGGGGAGGCGGAGTGCAAGTGAGAGAGAGAGGGAGAGCGTGAGAGAGAGAGAGAGAGAGAGAGAGAGAGAGAGAGAGAGAGAGAGAGAGAATATGATGATTACTCCCTCGTTCCGTCCCTCCCGGCGTTCAAGGGTAATCATCCCGCCTCATCATCATACTCTCGCGCGCACAACCCACACCCCCGCACGCCTCTTCGCTCCCACACTCACGGGCGAGGGAGCCTTATTATTTTTTTCCTTTTCTCTTGGTCTCTCATTTTCCTCTCTGCTTTCTCTATTATCTATCTATGTTTATCTATCTATCTATCTGTTATTTATGTCTGTGTTTTACTCCTATTTAATCTCTTAAGTATACTAAAAATATCTATATCTATCTGTCTATCTGTCTATATATCTATCTGTCTATCTATCTATATCTATCTGTCTATCTATCAGTCTGTCTATCTATCTATCTGTTATTTATGTTTGTCTGATTCTTACTTCTATTTAATCTCTTAATTATACTAAATAAAGCATTCTACTCGTATCTATCTCTGGTTTTCTGTCCTTATCTTCATTTTTTTCCATTTTATATTCACATAATTTGTATATCTATCTGTCTACCTATATGTATCTATTTATCTCTGTTTATCTATGTCTGTCTTTTTTTCTTTATTCTTCTTCTACGTAAACAAAAATAACCCTCTATCTATTTGCCTATCTGTCGATCTATCTGTTTATTTTTGGCTGTTTCTGTCTGTCTGTCTATTTCCTCCTCTTTTTTGCTAGTTTTTTCTCCTTTATACACGTACAAAAAATACATCATTCCAGCTTTAAAATTCGTTTCATAATTGACAGATACTAACAATGATATTTCTCTTATTTTTTTTTTTTCAATCTCCTTTCCGTGTTTGCGCGATGCCTCTGAATAGAATAAATGTGACAGCGCTGTTTTTCTTCTGCCCTGATACTGATACACGGAGACAGCGAATAGATAGAACGTAGCTTTTACAGACGAAACCTATCAATGAATGCGCTCCGAGTTGATCGAGTCTCATTACCGTGAAAGAACAGAGGACAATGCGAGTTTAGGCGTGTCGGGAGCAATAAGAGAGAGAGAGAGAGAGAGAGAGAGAGAGAGAGAGAGAGAGAAGAGAAGAGAAGAGAAGAGAAGAGAAGAGAAGGAGAAAGGGAGGAGAAAGAAAGATATGGAAAGAGAGATAGTGAAATATAAAGAAAGAAAGAAAGGAAGAGAAGGAAAGAAAAGGAAAAAGAAAGAAAGAAAGAAAAGGAAAAGGAAAGAAAGTTATGGAACGTAAAAGAGAGGAAAATAAAAAGCAAGACAGAGAAAGAGAAAAGAGAGAAAGAGAAAGAGAAAGGGGGGGTGGGGGGGGGAGACATACAAACAAACACACGTAAAAGACAGACTTGCACACAAACACAAAATAATACAACGCTATTTTGTGTGTTTCAGGGAATGTATACAACGTGATTTTATCGTATTTATTATAATCATTTGAAGCTGTCAGATACCTTGTTATATTTTCGAGTATTTTATTTCCACATGTACATAAGCTCCACTTTTGACTATTTCACTCTGTTTAATTTCTTTCTTTCGTATTTTTATGTATGATTCGTCTACGTAACTTTGCCACCATGTATTATTATTAGGAACTCTGGGATTCTTTTTTTTTTTTTTCGAGTATTTTATTTCCACATGTAAGCTCCACTTTTGACTATTTCACTCTGTTTAATTTCTTTCTTTCGTATTTTTATGTATTACTCGTCTACGTAACTTTGCCACCATTCATTATTATTAGAAACTCTCGGATACTTTTTTTTTTTTATATATTTTCGAGTATTTTATTTTCACATGTAAGCTTCACTTTTGACTATTTCACTCTGTTTAATTTCTTTCTTTTGTATTTTTATGTATTACTCGTCTACGTAACTTTGCCACCATTTATTATTATTAGGAACTCTGGGATTCTTTTTTATTTTTATTTTCGAGTATTTTATTTTCACATGTAAGCTCCACTTCTGACTAGTTCACTCTGTTTAATTTCTTTCTTTTGTATTTTTATGTATTTATCGTTCACGTAACTCTAACACCATATATTATTAGGAAGTATCATATCTTTTTACATTTTCGAGTACGCAATATTTACACGTAAGCTTCACTTTTGACTTGTTTATTTTGTTTAGTGTCTTTCTTCTGTATTTTTATGTATTATTTTCCTCTTACTTAACTTTACCACCATTTATCATTATTAAGAACCGTCAGATCCCTTTTTTATATTTTTGAGTGTACAGTTTTCACACGTAAGCTTCATTTTTCACTCTAGTTTGGTTTGTCTGGGTATTTTGTTTCTTTTATGTTTGTATTTGTTATTTGTCAACGTAAGTACCTCGCATTTATCATCATTGGACACTGTCAGATGCCTTTCTATATTTTCGTGTATTTTGTTTTTTCATATATAAGCTGCAATTTTTATTCGTGTACTCTGTGTGCCATCTTTGTTTTATTTCTTTCTATGTTTTTCTTGTCCACGAAGCATTATCTTATTTTTCAACCATTAGCAACTGTCAAATACCTTTCTTTATTTCCGAGTATGCTATTTTCACATGCAGGCTGCTCTTTTTACTGTAGTTTACTCTGTTTGTCTTTTTTTCTTTTATTTCTCTTTATGTTTTATTTGTCCACGAAGCATTATCTTATTTTTCAACCATTAGCAACTGTCAAATACCTTTCTTTATTTCCGAGTATAGTATTTTCACGTGTAAGCTGTTCTTTTTACTCTAGTTTACTCTGTGTATCATTTTTCTTTTATTTCTTTTTATGTTTTATTTGTCCACGAAGCTTTATCTTATTTTTCAACCATTAGCAACTGTCAAATACCTTTCTTTATTTCCAAGTATACTAGTTTCACATGTAAGCTGCTCTTTCTACTCTACTTTACTCTGTGTATCTTTTTTCTTTTATTTTTATCATGTACTATTTGTCCACGTAACAACCTCAGTTATCATTATTAGAAAGTGTCAAAAAACTTTCCATACTTTCTCTCATTTCTTAAACATGTAAGCTTCATTTTTTACTCCTGTTTATCTTGTCTGTGTTCTGTCTTTCGTTTATTCTCTAATCTATTGTTTGTCAACGTAACTGTTGCATTTGCCATCACTACAAACTGTCAGATACCTTTTTATACTTTCTCTCCTTTCTTAAACATGTAAACTTCATTTTTACTCCTGTTTATCTTGTCTGTGTACTGTCTCTCGTTTATTCTCTCATTTATTATTTGTGAACGTAACTGTTGCATTTGCCATCACTACAAACTGTCAGATACCTTTTTATACTTTCTCTCCTTTCTTAAACATGTAAGCTTCATTTTTTACTCCTGTTTATCTTGTCTGTGCACTGTCTTTCGTTTATTCTCTCATTTATTATTTGTGAACGTAACTGTTGCATTTGCCATCACTACAAACTGTCAGATACCTTTTTATACTTTCTCTCCTTTCTTAAACATGTTAGCTTCATTTTTTACTCCTGTTTATCTTGTCTGTGTACTGTCTCTCGTTTCTACTCTCATGCATTATTTCTCTTCGTAACTATTGCATTTACCTTCATTACAAACTGTCACATACCTTTCTATATCATCCCGTATTCTATTTTCACATGTAACCCGCCCCCTGAGTATATTTTACCGTGTACACAACTTTTCTTCTATTCTTTACGTATTTCCAGTGTCTCTCTAGTTTATCCTGCATATTCCGTTCTTCTATTCATTACGTATTGCCAGTGTCTTTTATATTTCAAGCATACTAATTTCACATGTAAGCTGCCCCGTGACACTAGTTAACCGTGTCTATATATCGTCTTTTGTTTATTCTTTCTGCGTTGTTGTGTCTCTTTTCGCGGGTAGATAACAAGACTGCATCACCCACCGTCTAATATCATTCTAGTTGAAGACATTATTGCCTCATAGTCTACATTTTCGAGCATACTAATTTAACATGTAAGCTGCCCCGTGACTTTAATTTAACGTTTATTGTCTTTTGTTTATTCTGCATGCCTTATTTGTCTCTTTCTGGCGGGGTAGATAACAAGACTCCATCGCCAACCGCCTAATCTCGTTCTGGTTGAGGGACGCGCAATGTCATTACTGCCGAGACACACGAACGACATATATCCGAGCAAGCCGTGTCTCCCTCCTCGCGGCGGTGCATTTCGGCGAATTCTCGTTGTCATCAAACATCCCGAGGGACGTTTTGTTTCTAATACTTATTCATTACGAGACGACACGAGAGGGAGGGAGAGAGAGAGGTGGGAGGAGAGAGGGAGAGGAAAAATGAAGAAAAAGGGAAAAAAATAGAGAAAAAAGTTGATAAAAATAAAAGAATATGTGAAAATGAGTTTGAAAGGAAAAAAAAAGAGATAGAAAAAGTGAGAAAAGAGGAGAGGGTGAGAGGGGAAACAATGAATAAAAGAAGACTTTTTTTTTTAATTCACCTCTTTTATTTTCCTTCGTCCCATCCTGCTCTCACGTTCTTCATCATCCTTCAAGGGTTCAAAATCACACAAGGCATCCAGTAGATATAAATTTATTGTGGTCGAAGATATTACAGTATGAAGGTTCGTGGCCATGACCTGAGGAACTAAATCAGTGACCTCTGACCCTGAATATGACCTTCTTGTAACATTTGACACTCAACCCACATCTGTAACACTGTCTTCCCCCTCCCCCCCCCCCCGTCACGGCAGACACCCATACACTCAACACCCCCTCACACGCACACGCACACACACACACACACACACACACACGCACAAGCACACACACACACGCACAAACACACACACACACTTGACCCTCCCCCCCTCATACACACAAACCCAGACACTCAATCCAATACACACACACTCTCCCCCCCCCAAACATATACACTCCCCCCCTCACACACACACTCCCCTCCCCCCTACACACACGGACACCACATTTAACACCTTCATGCGTCGTGTACAAAATGAGTGATTGCCCCTCATGCTTGTCACACTTCGAGAGATGAAACAGGATTATGTACAAAAAATAATTCTACTCATTTTACAAGGTAGCGAGATATTTACATTTACATGTCTTCTGCAACGCCCGGTGAGGCTCCAGGCGTGGCCGCGGAAGGTCCAGGCGTGACTCGGCTCTGAGGCTCCGGCGTGCTGCAGGCAGTGAAGGCCCCGCGGCCCAACAGTATCGGGGCCTGTCTCGGGAAGGGTGGCCCGCGCGTGTGGCCCTCAGAAGTGTGCCGCCACGCTGACACACAGACGGAGAGTTTCAGTGTCACCTGTCATGCTGCAACACACACACACACACACACACACACACGCACACGCACACGCACACACACGATATGACATTCCGTTATGCGTCACGACATAACACACAAAGCAGCACGCAGCGGCCCCGCAGCGCCCTGACACCACCGTCCAGGTCCATCAGTCCTCCAGAGCGGCCACAATGGCGCCGCCTCGAGGCTACACTCACAGAGGGATTCCTTTCCTCCCTCAAACAGCCTTGGATTTACCTTGACTCGTTGAAGATTAAAAATTTAACTAAGGTTGTAAAAATTTAACATCTCTAATCCAGAGCAGGAATTTTAGTTTTCTCACAGCTACGTTCTCCTCGAAGACTGAATGCTACAGACGCGTAGCTCTTCCCTGGAGACTAAGGCCGCTACTGGGCCGTTCTCACAACTTGTTTCCTATGATCTTCCCCGAGCGTCTCCCTCGCGGCTACACGGAGCTCTCCCGCTGGCTGGAGCCGAAGTCGAGCCCCGTCTTGGGGTCAATAAGCTGAGCCAGAGTCACCTCTCTGTCCGGGCTGCCTGCGACCATGGAGGTGGAGCCGCGGCGCCTCAGCGAGGACAGCGTTGGGGTCAGGCGCTCCAGCATCTCGTTCTGCCCTAAACTGAGACGGTGGTGGGCGTAGGAGCGCGAAGGAAGTGTCGAAAACTGATTCCTATAAGACACAGGAAACAACGGCTGCGTGCGTGCGTAGGAAGGCGCGGCGTGGCTGTAGGGAGGCTCTCTGGGTAGGGCTATGTGGAGGGACGCCAGGTCGTGCGGGTAGGACGGGGAGGAGGGCGTGGAAGACATGTGTGGGTAGGAAGGAATGTCATGCGAGGGCAAGTATGCGGACGATCGGGGGGCGGGGGGTGGCGGGGAGGAGGAGACCAGGTTGCGGCCGAGCTGGAGCAGCGGGTCACCCTCGCGCGGCAGCAGGGATGGCCTCTGCAACACAAGAACAGGAACGGTTAGCTTAGAACAAACCCGTGACGGATTCTCCCTTTCCCTTAGTGTATGGTTGTCTGTCTGTGTTTGGGTACGTGTTTGTAGGAAGAAACGTGTTTTCTTACAAGTTAGGCAACTCAAGGGAAAAAAATGAAAAACAGCAACAAAGAAACCCTTCCTGTTGTCTGTATCACTCATCAGAAATGCATCTGTCATTCATTCATTCATTCAATTATTCATTCATTCATCTCTCTTTTTTTCCATTTTCTCTCTAAAAAGCCAGGATCACATAATATGTATCCTCAACTACTTAAACAAAAACTTATCATATTTTCTTTCCTTCAGACGTAACCTTAGAGGCGATACGTTATTTTGTGCCTGACTGCCGTTACCTTCCCCTCTGTTTTTGTCTATAGATGTTTTATTCTGCAGAGTTATTTTTCTCCGTTACTAAAGACATTTTTTTCTTTTGATTCCAGGTGCAGTCCATGTGTCGGCGGGCGCTGCTGTTAGGGTAAGTACAACATTTTGATCTGTTGAGTGGGATGCTATTCCTGTGAGGCCCCGGTTTTATCAATAGGCCGTTTTTCTCTGGTCCCTTTAGCGTCTATTTTCCGTAAGACCGAGTTGATTGGTTACTTCAAGAACGACACTTTGATCCGTGCTTAACGACCCTTTACCGGGCAACGAACCCTCCATGTATCGTAACTTAATTCGGTGTCTAATATGGCCCCTACCAAGTGCCCAGACCATCGCCTTCAAGCCAGTCGCGTATGACATAGCGACTTCTTGGCCTACGTCGTCACTGTTTTTCGCGGGGCAGGATCCATGAAGACTTCCTCAATGTTTGGTGTGCGTCCAGACTTCACGGAGGGGTGTTTTCGTCCCTTGTTATTCCTACCTCCACGGCCTCACCACGCTACATAACAATGGTAAGCTGATGAAGCCCACATATTATACAGATGAATAGATGTACTAAGCGTTGATATAAGTGCTATTTGCATATGGATTATATAAATGAGTGTTATTATTGCCTGAAGGTACGGTATGCTATATTTGGACGCCCGACTACATTGAGTACTCTCTCTAGTCCTTTATATTTTAGATGGGTTTTGGCCACAGGTATTTAGAACATTATCACGGCATTCAGTGAGAGCAGTGGCCCATACAAGTATTTTTCCAGTACAGAAATTAATGAAATGTGTTTGATTCTGGTAAGCCTTTTGACATAACAACAGTACACTATTTGGATGTATTCTAAAATCATATGCTTTTTCAGCCTCCTGTTGGCATGCTGTGGTCATCTAGTGCAAGGTCCAGTGTGATGTGCTGTTTGTACCGCCCATCCAGTGTGAGACCGGCATATGACCACAGATGTTGCGCCGACTAAACGAAACTTTCCAAACTTTCCAGTGTGAGTGAAAATGAATTCATGGAAAACGACGTTGATACTGATCCGGACTTCATACTGGGCCGGAGGGAGCACCGAGGTCACGTGCATATCAGTGTTGAAGCATCTGCGTATTTTTATATCCTAATGCTGCAAGGTTTATGACATATCACTTCACTAGCCATGGAAAATTGTATGTTTATCCATTAATACTTACTAGAAGGTTTTGGGCAAGAGTAACAGCTAACATTTTTTCCCCTCTGTGTACTTTTTACAGAAAATATCCAGTTCAAAAGATGGAATATGAATCATTCACGTCCTTGGTTGCTTTGCGTAAATATTGCGGGGAAGGAGTTGCACACCAGGCGGAGGCGTGATTTGAACCCACTCCAAAAAAGTTTAGTCATCACTGCTGTACCAATAATCTCTTCAGTTAGCATCAAAATTAGAGGTATGTCATTCGAGTCCTGGCTGGGGTATAATCAACCTGTCTTTCTTTGGTTTAAACATACCATTGAAACCACACGAGTATCTTTGCCAAACCACTGACCGCATTTGGACTTACTCAAAAGAAGTTTAAATATCAACGCTGCAACAACAATCTATTCAGCCAGGGTCAAAGCTGCACATATCATTTGAAAACACACGAACATCATCTCTAAACCATTCCCCAAAGCTGTGCCTAATCCAAATATATTTAGTCATCAATGCCTTACGAATAATCTCCTCAACCATCGTCACACCTGTACATAACATTAGAAACGACGCAAATACATCGATAAACAACCATCCACCGCACTCGCTAGATACACTCCAATTGCCGCTCTTAGAAATCAATGCGGCAGTTTATAAATAGACTTGAACACCTCATTATATATTTGAAAAAGGCCACATTATATACCAGGCACAGTTTTGCGTCCACGGGAAAAATTGCGAGACCCACGTAAAACAAATGGAAGATATTTTAGGAGCAGCGAGTAGCGGGCTTCCTTTTAACCTCAATTACTAATATCACATGCAAAATCCCTCGCGCCGAAGACCCCTTTACAATCATATCTGCGGGCGAACTTGTATGTATTTTGAGCGCTAATAACCTGTTAGTGGCGTCGTTGGGCAACACATTTCTCGCCGCCGTGTGGCCTCCGCTCTCTAAACACTTCGAAGCATCTGCATGTATATGATTGCCTCTAAAAATACCTTTGTTAGTGATTTGTGGAATACTGAGTTGTCTGTCATTAGCGGTATCTCAGTGACTGTTTCTCTTTTCTCTCTCTCTCTCTCTCTCTCTCTCTCTCTCTCTCTCTCTCTCTCTCTCTCTCTCTCTCTCTCTCTCTCTCTCTCTCTCTCTCTCTCTCTCAATCTATTTTTTTTAATTTAAGAGAGAGAAGAGAGAAAGAGAATCTGCTAATGATATACAATTTCTCTCTCTCTCTCTCTCTCTCTCTCTCTCTCTCTCTCTCTCTCTCTCTCTCTCTCTCTCTCTCTCTCTCTCTCTCTATCTATCTATCTATCTATCTAACACTGCCTGCAAATCTAAGCCTAAAAGGTGAATCAGTCTTCGTGTCTATCTATCTCTCTCTCTCTCTATCTATCTAATACTGCCTACAAATCTAAGCCTAAAAGGTGAATCAGTCATCGTGTATTACCGCTGCATATTACCTGTAGTTTTTTTAATATCTCCTTTGCAATGTGCCAATCAAGGTTGTGTCTGCTCGCTTGCCGCCTCTCATCAGGTCACTTACCCGTCACCCACCAGCCAATTACAGTCGCTAGGACATTTACCCCCGTTTGCTAAGTCGCCTCGCTCTCTCTTATTTCGGTGTGATTCGCGTGAGGATTTGACTGAGGACGATGACCTTTCTTTGATTATGCGATGTTTTTATTTTTATTTTTACAGCAATGAAGCAGCTGAAGGGCAGAAACAAATGAGAAAAAGGTCGAATTAATGAGAAAAAAAAAGCTCGAAACTATTATACCAGTTGTTGCTTCTAAATCTCCTCATTACACTAACGTTATTTGTATGTCTAGTTCATCTTTCATCCTCGTA
Source organism: Eriocheir sinensis (assembly GCF_024679095.1). NCBI lineage: Eukaryota > Metazoa > Arthropoda > Malacostraca > Decapoda > Varunidae > Eriocheir > Eriocheir sinensis. The sequence goes on along the minus strand of NC_066578.1, from coordinate 6,747,681 downwards.
AGTTACCGTTCCTCATGTTAATTCGTCTATCCTCTCCTGGTTTGGTATGAATCGTGCGAGAATTTGACTGAGGACGATGACCTTTCTCTGATGATGCGATGTCGGAATACTGTTTTGTTGCGTTGTCGGGACCCAGAAGACAAACAAACAGAGGAATGACCATAACAGCACAATCGTAAATATCTGATAAGAAAAACACTAACAAGAAGGGTAACAGATATACTAGAGTCGTAAACATATGATAAGACAAACACTAACAAGGGGGGTAGCGGAAACAGATACCCAGACCCATATACAGAAAGTAGATACCCAGTAGGCGGGGTCAGAGAGTGTGGATGACCATTCAGAAGACAAAATAGATCTGATCACGCCAGGGCTATTTGTATGTCTCTAGTATACCCTTTACTTTCTATGTTAATGTCTCGTTCCCTTTACTTTATCCATACTTCAAGAAAAACTATTATTTCATCGCTTTCTTATATAATTTTTCTATATACACCATGTGAAAAACTAGTATTCTCATGTTTTCTTGTATCCCTTGCACTTCATCTTCGTCTTCTAAGCAAAACACATCAATTTTTCCTTTCTCACCAACTTCAAAGTCTTCCCATACACATTATTCTATTCCTACGGGGCCCTAAGCTCCCCTACGTTGCCACCGCACTTTGCTAACACCTTATTCCTTTATCCTTTTCGCCTTCTCTACATCACTGAGGCACCACGTATACTCATTCTTACTCCCTCTCAATACACACATACTTACGGCCTCGCACCCTCGGCTCTATAGACACTGCCCTTCGCTATCCTTCAGTTCCTTCTCCTATATCTTTTGCAGCTTCTTTTCATCATTCAGAGACCAGGTACTCTCTCCTACTCCCTCTCCATACATGCTTTCATCTCCCACACCCTCGCTCTGTAGATACCGCCCTTTGCTACCCTTCCATTCCTTCTCCTATATCATTTCCTCCTTTTCATCATTCAGAGACCAGGTAATCTCTCCTACTCCCTCTCCATACATGCTTTCATCTCCCACACCCTCGCTCTGTTGACATCGCCCTTTGCTATCCCTCCATCCCATCTCTACAGTATAATTTCTACCTTCTTTTCCCCACTAAGACGCCACACATTCATTCTTACACCATACCCATACATGCTTACGGCTTCCACACCCTCGCTCTGTTGACACCGCCCTTCTCTTCTCGTCCAGACACCCTCGCTCTCGTCTATTCTTCACCTGTGTATTGATTATCTGCTGGCCACACCTGGGACGGGGACATTGGGTTACCCGCCTCCAGGGAGCTACACACACGCTGCTCGATCTCCGCGTATAATGTAACAATGAGAGCTTCTTCTTTCCCGGCTTTTATTTTTCTTGTTGTTGTTGTTGTTGTGTGTGTGTGTGTGTGTGTGTGTGTGTGTGTGTGTGTGTGTGTGTGTGTGTGTGTGTGTGTGTGTGTGTGTGTGTGTGTGTTTTCTCATTCTTTATTCTTGGGTGTTTTAATTTTCTTGTTTTTGTTGATCTTTCTAATGCCCTCTTTTGCATCTTTTTTCTTCTTTCTTCTTTTTTTTTTATCTTGTTTTTGTTTGTTCTTTTTAATTTTATTTCTATTTTCTTTTAATTTTTCCTCGTTTTTTCTTCTACTTCTCTTTTTCCTCCTTGTTTTTGGTTTTCTTTCTGCTTTTGTTACAGTTTCTCTTCTTCATCGTCATTTTTTTTCCTCCTTTTTCCTTTTCTTCTCTCCTTACATAACGCCAGCAGCCGGGATTTACAGGAGAGCCCTTGACCCATACGCTCAGACGCTCTCGCCTCTCACAACAACTATTTCAAAGGCCACAAAGGAGGTTAGTCGGGCTCTCATGAGTTGTTTTTCACGTTCATGGTGTAGAAGCCTTGTCAAACTATCACTAGGCTCACAAACCTACCCTTGGAAATACTGTCACAACCTCTACCAAAGCCTTATCGAATGTGGGTGTTTTATGGTGTGGAAGCCTTATAAAACTACCACTAGGCTCATAAAACTACCCTTGGAAATACTGTCACAACCTCTACCAAAGCCTTATCGAATGTGGGTGTTTTATTGTGTAGAAGCCTTGCCAAACTATCACTGGGCTCACAAAACTACCCATGGAAATTACTAACACAACCTCTATGAAAGCCTTATCGAATGTGGGTGTTTCATGGTGTAGAAGCTTTGCCAAACTATCACTAGGCTCATAAAACTACCCATGGAAATACTACTAACACAACCTCTATGAAAGCCTTATCGAATGTGGGTGTTTTATGGTGTAGAAGCCTTGTTAAACTATCACTAGGCTCATAAAACTACCCATGGAAATACTACTAACACAACCTCTACCAAAGCCTTATTGAATGTGGGTGTTTCATGGTGTAGAAGCCTTGCCAAACTATCACTAGGCTCATAAAACTACCCAAGGAAATACTACTAACACAACCCCTACCAAAGCCTTATCCAATGTGGGTGTATAAGCCCCAATATGTTTGAGTATACAGGCTTTGGATATTACATTAAATACCTTCGTTTGGATATTACATAAAATACCTTCATTATAAGCCCAGTGAGTTTCGATTAATCTCTCTCTCTCTCTCTCTCTCTCTCTCTCTCTCTCTCTCTCTCTCTCTCTCTCTCTCTCTCTCTCTCTCTCTCTCTCTCTCTCTCTCTCTCTCTCTCTCTCTCTCTCTCTCTCTCTCTCTCTCTCTCTCTCTCCTCCTCCTCTTCTTCTCTTTCTTCTTCTTTCTTCTCTTCCTTTCTCCCTCTCCTCCTCCTTTCTCTCTCTTCTCTCTCTCTCTCTCTCTCTCTCTCTCTCTCTCTCTCTTCTTCTTCTCTCTCTCTCTCTCTCTCTCTTTTTCCTTTCCATCCTTTTTGTGTACCAATGTTTAATCTCTCTTCCTGTTCTCCTCCTCCTCCTCCTCCTCCTCCTCCTCCTTTCCCTCTTTCTTCTCCGGTCCTTCTGTGTTTCAATTCTTCTTTTCTCTTCCTCTTCCTCGTTCGTCACCCTTCTCTCTCTCTCTCTCTCTCTTATTTCTTTCATATTTTTGCTTTTTTTATTATTATTTTCTCGCTTCATCCTTTCATTCAACTTTTCTCTACATTTTTTCTACAATTTTTTCGTCTTTGTTTTCTTTGTTTTTCCTTCCTTCCTTCCTTCATTTCTTTCTTTCTTCCATTCTTCCTTTCATCTTTATATATATTATGCAACTTTCTGATCTCTTTACCCCTTCCTTCCTTCCTTCCTTCCTTCCTTCCTTCCCTCTCACTTTTTATTTTTGCTATTCTTTTTTTTTCTTAGCTCCAAATTTACTTTCCATTTCACTTAATAATTTTCTTTCAATTCATCGTCTACGTTCTTTGAATTATCCAGTTTTTATGTGTATTTTCCTTCTATTCCTTCTTTCGTTAATTCTTGCTCTTCTATTCTCTCTCTCTCTCTCTCTCTCTCTCTCTCTCTCTCTCTCTCTCTCTCTCTCTCTCTCTCTCTCTCTCTCTCTCTCTCTCTCTCTCTCTCTCTCTCTCTCTCTCTCTCTCTCTCTCTCTCTCTCTCTCTCTATTTTTTTATATTATTTATATTATTTATCTTCCTTTTCTTATCTTTATTCTTCCTCCTCCTCTCTTTCTTTGCCTCTTTTTTTTATTTCCTTTTCTTATTTCGTTTGTTTTCGTTTTCTTAATCCTAATCTTCCATTTTTTTTGCTTCATTTATTTCTGACTCTGATCCTCTCCTTTTCTCTCTCTCTCTCTCTCTCTCTCTCTCTCTCTCTCTCTCTCTCTCTCTCTCTCTCTCTCTCTCTCTCTCTCTCTCTCTCTCTCTCTCTCTCTCTCTCTCTCTCTCTCTCTCTCTCTCTCTCTCTCTCTCTCTCTCTCCTCCCTATTCCCTGTTTTCATCTAATTTATCTTCCAATTTTATAATCCGTCTTTCCTTCCTTCCTCTCTTTCCTTCTTTTCTTCATTTCTTCTTTATTTTTTTTCCTTCTTTTTTGCTTAAGTTATAATTATCATCTTAAATCGCTTCCTTCCTTCCTTCCTTCCTTCCTTTCTCCCCTTCTTCCTTTCTTCCCTCCTTTCCATTCTCTTTATTTCTTTCCTTCTCTAATTCCCTTCTTCCTTCCATCATCTTTAATTGCTTCTTCTTCTTCTCTCAGTTCTTGGTTCGTTTTTGTTTTTTCCTTCTTTCCTTATTCTCTTTCTTCCATATTTCAGAATTAATTTTCTTTCAAACTTTAATTATTTTCTATTCTTCCTTCCTTCTTTCTTTCCTTTCTTCCTTCCTTCCTTCATTCCTTTCTTTCTTTCTTCCTTCCTTCCTTCCTTCCTTCCGTATTTCTTATTTCCTTCCTTCCTTCCTTCCTTCCCTTCTTCCTTCCTTCCTTCCTTCCTTCCTTCCTTCCTTCCTTCCTTCCCTTCTTCCTTCCTTCCTTCCTTCCTTCCTTCCTTTCTTTCTTCCTTCCTTCCTTCCTTCCTTCCTTCCTTCCCTTCTTCCTTCCTTCCTTCCTTCCTTCCTTCCTTCCTTCCTTCCTTCCTTCCTTCCTATTTTCTATTCCTTCCTTCCTTTCTTCCTTCACTGAAATCACTAATCTTCGTCCTCCTTGACCTTCTCCCTCCTCCTCCTCTTCCTCCTCCTCCTTCCTCCTCTTCTTCCTCTTCCTCCTCCTTCTTACCTACCTCCTTCAACCTTTATCCTTCCTCCTTCCATCCTCCTTCCTTTTTCCTCCTCCTCCTCATTCCTCAACCCTTATCCTTCCTCCTCCTCCTCCTCCTCCTCCTCGCCTTACTTAGCGACCTACTAATTAAATTCCGTTTCAGACGCTGGAGATTTTTCTTCCTCTTTTTTTCACTATTCCACTAATTGCCCTCTTTTGACTCTCTCTCTCTCTCTCTCTCTCTCTCTCTCTCTCTCTCTCTCTCTCTCTCTCTCTCTCTCTCTCTCTCTCTCTCTCTCTCTCTCTCTCTCTCTCTCTCTCTCTCTCTCTCTCTCTCTCTCCTTCCTTCTCTCTCTCTCTCTCTCTCTCTCTCTCTCTCTCTCTCTCTCTCTCTCTCTCTCTCTCTCTCTCTCTCTCTCTCTCTCTCTCTCTCTCTCTCTCTCTCTCTCTCTCTCTCTCTCTCTTAATTGATGGTTTCCTCCTCCGCGTCTTCCGTCTCTCCTTCATTCCCTCCCTCCCTCCCTCCCTTTCTCCCTCCGTCATCACTCTTCCTTCATTCTCTCCTTCCGTTCTTCTCTCCTTCGTCCGTCTTCAGAAATTCTCCTTCTTCTTCTTCTCTCCACTGCTTTGGTCTCTTTTCTTCTCTATCTCTCTCTTTTCAATTATTTTCTTTTGTGTTTCTTTCCTTTCCTTTCCTCTTCTTTCCTTTCCTTTCCTTTCCCTTCCCTCCTTCCTTCCTTCCTTTCTTCCTTCCTTTCTTTCTTTCTTTCCCTCCTTCCTTCCTTCCTTCCTTCCTTCCTTCCTTCCTCCTCCCTTCCTTCCTTCCCTTCCCTTCCCTACCCCTGCCTACCCTTCATTACCCTTCCCTTCCCTTCCCTTCCCTCCCCTTCCCTACCCTTCCTCTTCTCCCTCCCTCCCTCCCCTCAGCCCTTCCCCCGAGTGGTCCTCAACCTTTTCTTTTTCACCAGGGCAAAACTTTCTCTTAAAACTTCACTAAAAAATCTCTTAGGCAAAAAATATAATGGCTAAGGGACGCTATAACGTTTGGTGTTGATGACGTCGGCTCCGTGGCTTACATAGGGCGGTATTTACAGACCCCTCGGCCTTTCGTATCGTCTATTTACAAAGCCCGAAGAGGGAATAATCGGGGTCTCGTGAGGGTCTTTTTACGTTCATGGTACAGAGGAAGGTTTAAGTCCGTATCCACAAACGTTTCTGCTTCTCGTATCGTCTAATTCCAAAGGCCGAAGAGGGAATAATCGTGGTCTTATGATAGTCTTTTTACGTTCATGGTACAGAGGAAGGTTTAAGTCTTTATTCTCAAACGTTTCTGCTCCTCGTATCGTCTAATTCCAAAGGCCGAAGAGGGAATAATCGTGGTCTTATGATAGTCTTTTCACGTTCATGGTACAGAGGAAGGTTTAAGTCTTTATTCTCAAACGTTTCTGCTTCTCGTATCGTCTATTTACAAAGCCCGAAAAGGGGATGAAGTGGGTTTGCATGAGAGGTTGTTTCACGTTCATGGTATAGAGGAAGGCTTAAACTACCACAGTGGTCATAAAACTACTCGTGGAAATGCCTCAAAAAACTCCCACGAAAGCCTTGTCAATTAATTTCACGTTAATGGTGTAGAAGAATGTTTGAACTACCATAAGGGTCATAAAACTACTCCTGGAAATGCCTCAAAACTCCCACGAAAGCGTTGTCAATTAATTTCACGTTCATGGTGCAGAAGAATGTTTGAACTACCATAAGGGTCATAAAACTACTCCTGGAAAGGCTCAAAAACTCCCACGAAAGCCTTGTCAATTTATTTTTACGTTCATGATAGAGAAGAAGATTTAATCATAAAACATCTCATGGAAAATCCTCCCACGAAAGCCTTGTCAAATGTACGTGGTCGGGCGGCGAAATGTCAAATTAAGAATACAACCCTTTATAAAGTTTGTGTCTGAAAACTCCGAAACAAAAAGGGAAGCTGTAATGAATGGAGGTGTGTTGTGTGTATCGTGTGTGTTCGGGAATAGCGGATTGTTGTGTTGCGTTGTGTTGATCTGTTTAATTAGGGTTGTGGCGGGGAAGGGAGGAATCCTCATTATAGGCCCGTGATGTGGAGGGCTTAGTGGGCTGCCGCGGGCCTCTATAGGATACGTAGAGAGGTCAGATGGGCTGCCTCTCTTACACTATAGGACGGGTAGGTTAGGCTCATGGTACGGTAGGAGGGTTCGGTGGGTAGCCATGCCTCGAGACCGGCCACTAAAGGGCGCGTAGTATAGGCTGGCAATGTATAGAGAGATCGAAAGGGCTGCCTCGGGGTACACCAAAGGACTAGTATTGTAGCAGTCACCGCTCAAATTCCGTGTTCCTTCCCCTCAGTGACAAGAAAATGGGGTGCTGCAAAGAGAGACTAAGATTCTCAGTGTTTTCATGTAATGTCCATCGTCACTGTGTCTGTCAGTCTCTCTTTGCAGCACCCCATTTTCTTGTCACTGAGGGGAAGGAACACGGAATTTGAGCGGTGACTGCTACAGTATTACCTTTAAGGGGGTAACTTAGGTAGGTAGAAAGATAGACTGGTGACGAGATAAACCTAACCTAACTATTATGGGGTAAGACTTAGATAGCTTGTTTGATATCTTGGTAACTGAATATACCTTGCCATTACAGGGAGAACATAGATATAGGTAGAAAGATAGACGAGATAAACCTAACCTAACCATTATGGGGGAAGACTTAGATAGCTAGTTCGATATATTGGTAACTGAATATACCTTGCCATTACAGGGAGAACATAGATAGGTTTATAGTTAGGTAGGTTGGTGATGAAAAGAAGCAAACCAGTATTAGGAAAACGTAGATAAGTGGATAGATAGATAGACTGGTGATGAAATATAGCGAACCAGTATTGGGAAACAGATTTTTTTACAGTAGAGGAAACAGTTCAAGGGCAAAAAAAAAGAAACAATAATGAAAAAAGACCGCTACTCACTGCTCCTACAAAAGAGTCCAGAGGAGTGGCCGAAAGATAGGTCAATTTCGGGAGGAGAGGTGACCTGATAGATAGATGGATAGATAGACAAATTGGCGATGGAATAAAGCAAACCATCGGGAAAACGTAGATAGGTGGATAGATAGACAGACTGATAGACAGACAGATTGATAGACAGACAGATTGGAACTTTACCATCGTGGAAAAAAAAACTTGAGTAGATAGATAGATAGATACATAGCTGAATAAGTGAACCTAACTATTCTGGGTAAAACAAATAGACATAGGTATGGATTGATAGATAGATAGATAGGTAGATATATGTGATAAAATAATAAAAAAGTGAACCAGTGAACCTAACCATTCTGGGTAAAACAAATAGACATAGGCATGGATTGATAGATAGACTGATAGATAGACAGATAGATAGATAGGTAGATAGAAAAGACAAAAAAAACAGTGTCATATCTATTTTATACGGGTGGAAAGTCAGACGTGATAAACTAATGAAAAAATTGTTGATAGTGTCGGTCGAAAAGTCACAAGTGATGAATTGATAAAAAAAAAGCAATTTGTTGATAGCTTTCTGTATACGGGAGTGAAAAAGTCAGACGGGGGAAAAAAAGAACTAATAGAAAGCAATCAGATAATAGTTTCCCGTAACCGACTCGAATCCCAGACGTTATATAGTATGAAAAAAGAGTATCGTAGCAGTTTCGTGCAGACGTTTGGGAAATCTCCGGACACTAAAAGGCTTAGGAACAAGACATAAAGGGCAGACTGTGTATTCTGAATGGAAGTTTTCTTGAGATACTAAATGTTCCTAATGGGTATATAGACGTTAGGGAAGTCTCCGCGTACTACCCAGCTCAGAGACAAACATAAAGGGTCGCTGTTTACTCTGAATGGAAGTTTTCTTGAGATACTGAATGTTTCTAATGTGTATATAGACGTTAGGGAAGTCTCCTCGTACTTAAAAGCTAAAAAACAAGACACAATGGGCCGACTCTGTACTCTGAATGGAAGTTTTCTGAGATACTAAATGTTCCTAATGGCTATATAGACGTTAGGGAAGTCTCCTGGTACTAAACAGCTCAGGAACAACACACAAGTGACCGACTGTGTACTCTGAATGGAAGTTTTTGAGATACTAAATGTTCCTAATGTGTATATAGACGTTAGGGATGTTTCCAGGTACTACCCAGCCTCAGACACTAGACAAAGAAATAACTGTGTACTTTGAAGGTAAAATTTTGAGATACTGAGTGTTCCTAATGGGTAAATAGACGTTAGGGAGGTCTCCAGGTACTACCCAGCCCCAGCCACAAGATATAAAGAGATAACTGTGAACTTTGAAGGTAAAATTTTGAGGTACTGAAGAATCCTAATAATTATATAAGGTTAAGATAAAGTTTGGGGTATACGGTATAGCTTCACGCTACTTAGTTAGTTAGAAGTTAGTGAAGTCTCTGGGACAATACACAGCTCAGAAAGAAGACCCAAAGAACTGACTGTGTACTTTGAAGGATACATTTTGAGATAGTGAATAATCGTAATAGCTATGTGAACCGAATTATGGATGGAGTTAGGAATAGAAGTATGAAAGAAAGAGATTGAAGCAAGAAGAAAGGATAAAAAAAAATACGGATTGAGAGAAGAGTGAGAGCCTAATGGAAGAAAAAGATTAAGGAGAGACGAAAGGAAGGATGAAAAAAATATATGATTGAAGGAAGAGGAAAACGGAAAACCAATTACAGAAAGAGGAAAGAACTGAAGTATGGAAGAAAAAATAAATTAAGAAAAGAAATACAGATTGAAGGAAGAGGGAAAACAATAACTGATGTAAAATAAGGAAAAAATGAGAACGTTAAACTATAAAAAAAGAGAGAGAAAAAGAATAGAATAGAAAAATAAAAACAAAAAGAAGAAAAGGAAAAAAAAAATTGATAGAGGGGAAGGATTAAAGTAAGAAAGAAAGAGATCAAGGAAAGATAAGTAGATAGAGTGAAGAATCAAATCAGGGAAATAAGTCAAGAAACAGAGCGTGTCAACCGTCTTACCTGCCGTAGGAGAGAGAGCGGCGGCGTGTAGAAGGAGCCGTAGGATTCCCCGGCCGCTGGGTCCTCCCGCTGTAGGTCACTCTGCAGGTCAGGGTGGGCCGCCTCGCGCTTAAACTCATCCAGCGGCTCGTGGGGCGACGCTCCTTCAGGGATGCCCTCGCCTGGGAAGCCCTGCGAGGCGTCCTTCACCTGGTGGTCTGGGAACACGAAGGACATCCGAAATGAACCACAAATGAATAAAGAAAAAAAGATGAAGTAAATAAAGGAAAAATTAGCAAACATATAAAGTAAATTGAGAGAAAAGAGAATATGATTGTGTATAAGAGATGAATAAATGTATAATATAATGATAATAATAATAATGATAGCAATGATGATGATAATAATAATAATAATCTTAAATAATGATAGTGGTAAATAAAATAACATTATGCGGCAAATGGATATACAAAAGAATGAATAAATAGTTAGAAAATATACAAGCTGATCAGGTAAATGAAGAGACAAATATACAAAACATGAATGAAATTAGATAGAAAATTAGCATATAGCGATAAGGGAAATAATGCCATGAATGAATATATAATAGGTGAATAAGTAAGCAGATAGAAAATAAAGATAAATTGCTAACCAAATAAATGGATCAATGAACGTCAGGAATTTGTATGATTATTTCGATGCATATATTCATTCGTCGAATATAAACGTTAATATATTTCGTATTTACACATTCCAGCGATCAACGTCAGGCCTTTCACAGTTGTAATACACACTTATACTCTTTTCACAACTTTGAGCGAATAACAAAAGCAATGGCGAATGAAAAGCATGCCTGATCGCAAACTCCGCACTGCCCACATCATAAAATAACAGTGTCACTACGCCTGTGTGTGTAGCGCTTAACCCGGTAACAGCGACGGGCCAAATTTGTGGCTTTAACGTGTACCAGCGATGGGCCAAATTTGGGCCTTTACCGTGTACCAGCGACGGGCCAAATTTGGGCCTTTACCGTGTACCAGCGATGGGCCAAATTTGGGCCTTTACCGTGTACCAGCGATGGGCCAAATTTGTGGCTTTACCGTGCACCAGCGACGGGCCAAATTTGGGCCTTTACCGTGTACCAGCGATGGGCCAAATTTTTACCGTGATATAAACCCCCCAAATAGATGATGCACAAACTGATCACAAATGCATTGGTACCATATATTATGAAATGGTTTGCGTGAGTGATGATTTTTTCTCATTAATTCGCTTAGAGGGGCCATTAAGAAACATGATCCCCGCAGCTACCAGGTTAAAAAAAAAGTTTACGAGGGATTACTTTTGCTCTACAGCCGCACTGGAAGCCACTGCAGAGGAGATTGAGAAGGCCGCGAGCTAAGACACACACGATGACGTACCTCTCACATTGCATAAGCTTGGAGGAAAATGAACGCCCTGAAAAACCAAAACCTGATGTATTAGTGTATTAGTGTGTTAGGTCATATCGTTACCTGTCATATGCCCGCCTTGTTGTCCTGGTCCCGTTGACTCATAAAGTGTTGTTGTCCATGTCTAACGGTGGGGCCTTGTACGAGAGAGAGAGAGAGAGAGAGAGAGAGAGAGAGAGAGAGAGAGAGAGAGAGAGAGAGAGAGAGAGAGAGAGAGTATGCATTTTTTCATCCTCACGTGTGTAAACTAACTCTAAAAATTCAATCCGTGTCACACAGCAACCACTTCCTTGTCGTAACTCTGCAACTGAAGCACGCGATGACCGTCTGCACCAAACACACAAACACACACGCAGACACACACATAAACACACTCATAAACACACACTAACACACACGCATCCTCATACACTCACGCACACACTATACAGGTAAATGAATAGAAAGATGGACAGATAGTTGGGAATATTGAGCGATATATATTGACTGGCTGATAAGGGGATATATGAAAAGACTAGATGATTAAACGCATTGCCAGATAGATAAACTTGCAGATAAATATAAAGTTGAAGACATATAAGCGCAATTTCATTTTTCCATGTCGCCATTATCATCAAGTTTTTCTTCTTCCTCTTTCTCTTCTTCCTTTTTTATTTAGATTTAATTTTCTCACATTTTTATTGCACTTTTTCTTCTGTTTCTTTTATTAACTCTATTTTCCTCATCTTCATTCAACTCTTCTTTTATTTCTGCGTCTTCCTTCGCCTTTGCTGTCCTTTATCTTCCACCTTTGATTCGATAGTTAGTGCAGCTTGTCACAAACAGCCTCGTAAGGACCAGCAGGTCTGCTGTTGTTTGTTCTTTCTTTGTGTTTCTTTCTGTTACTTTGTATTTCAAGACTATTTTCTTCATCTTCATCCTACTCTTCTTTTATTTCTGCGTCTTCCTTCTATTTCAAGACTACCTGAGTTCCCGTCCCTCTCCTACAATGGCCTGCATGCGGCGCTTAATAATTACACGCTCACGATGTATTGCCGGCATTAGCGATAAGAATAGTCCGGAGCCTCGTATCTCGCCGAGCGCTGTCACTCCCGCGGGATAGAAACTCACAACACGACTGCCGGGGCTCCGTAAGTGTAGGTCTTTCGCCCGTTTTCTGAGACGCTTTCGGCTCTCAGTAACTCATTTCCAGGGGAGTAACTGGGTTTTCATGAGTGTTTGTTTACGTTCATTATGCAGAGACCTTGTCAGACTATCACCAGGCTCGTAAAACTATACATGGAAGCCCTGACACAACCTCTATCGAAGCCTTTTTGAATGTGTGAGTGTAAGGTTTATATTCTTGCTTTCAGCTCTCACAACAACAAATTTCAAAGCTCACGAAGGGGATTAATCTTGTTCTCATGAGGGATTTTTACGTTCACGGTGGATAAGCCTTGTCAGACTATCAGTAGGCTCATAAAACTACCCGTGGAAATACCCACAGCAACCTCAACGAAAGTGTTACTATACGAATCCTGGTTGAAATACAAGACCAAAAATAAAACCCACTTCGCAGCAACGGAGAGCAACAGTCAGCAAGTGCCGCCTCCGCCGCTTTACGCGAAAAGTTAAATAGAAAAATCAGACCTTAATTATGAAAGATCGCGGGGCCTTCAGTCAAGCTACGAACGAACATTTAATCTCCCAACTTTTTTTTCTTCCTTTTAAAAGTTGCGTGTGGAAGATAAACTTTGTGTATCCAATTAGCATTTCAACATTTCTTTTTTTGCCCCGAAGCGTGAAAATGATAGTGAACGAGAGCGGACGGCAAACAGCGAGCTATATACACAACGTTCTTTTTTTGCTAACGTTTTTTTTGCCCTCGTATGTAAACGGACACATAACGAGAGCGAACGGCAAACAGGACGGTATATACACAACGTTCTTTTTCCCCCTCCAGCGTGAACGGAGAGAGAATGAGAGCGAACGGCAAACGGGGAATCATATACATTACGTTCATTTTTTCATCCTGCCAAATGATCAAAAGAAAGCAAACAGTCACACGCAAAGGACAGTGAATGAGAGTGAACGGCAAACGGGGAAGCATATACATCACGTTCATTTTTTTTTCAACCTGCCAAATGAGCAAAAGCAAAGAAACAGTCACACGCGAAGGACAGTGAACGGGAGTGAACGGCGAACGGGGAAGCTTATACATTACGTTCAATTTTTCCAACCTGCCAAATTAAGCAAAAGCGAAACAAAATCACACGCGGAGGACAGTGAACGGGAGTGAACGGCAAACGGGGAGTCACATACATCACGTTCATTATTCCAACCTGCCAGATAAGCAAGACAAACGCACGCACAAACAGTCACACACGCAAAAAAACATTAAAAAAACTCTGGGCCTGTAATCAGCACACCTTTGATAGCCACGCAACTTGCTAATAATTAAATGGAAAATTATCCGATTAAAGAGACACACTGGGTTAATTACTCCTGTGTGAACTGTCAATATCAGGGCCGTAAAGCGCCACTCACCGCGGGAACCATTACGAATTATCGCCCATCACGCCGCCGCCACCACCACCGCTGCGCCGACACCACAACACCGCCAACACCATCACCACCACTACCGTCCTCCTCTTTCTGCCAACTCTTTCCCGGTAACACCACCACCACCACCACCACGTCCATCACCATAACCGTTACAACACCGTCAACACCACCAACACCACAACACCGCCAACACCACAACACCGCCAACACCATCACCACCACTACCGTCCTCCTCTTTCTGCCAACTCTTTCCCGGTAACACCACACCACCACCACGTCCATCACCATAACCGTTACAACACCGTCAACACCACTACACCAACACCATCACCACCGCCACATCCCATCCAGCTGTCAATTCTTTCCCATCAACACCATCATCACCGCTACCACTCCCATTGTAAAACAACACCACCACCACCACCACAATACCACCATCAACACCACCAACATCACTACCGCCCGTTATGCTCGTGCCAAACTTTCCTCTCCCTTTCTTTCCTCTCCTTCTCTTTCCTCTCCTTTCCTCTTCGTCTCCTTTCTCTTCTTTCCTTTAACTTTGATACTTCCCTTCCCTTCCTATCGTCCCATCCCTTCCCTTTCTTTCCTTCATCCTTACCCACAAAC
>NC_066578.1:6720874-6728374 GCF_024679095.1 Eriocheir sinensis | reverse complement strand
TCAAAGAAGGTGTCAGTCGGGTTCTATTGAGTGTTTATTTAGGCTCATGGTACTGGGGAAGGGTCAAACTACCACCAGGGTCATAAAACTACTCCTGGAAATGCCCTTAACTCATACGAAAGCCTTGTCAAATATGTGAACTTGGGCGATGAGATGTTTTAAAATACGGCCCCAGGTGTTGGATCGCTGCTTCTCCTTCATTCCCCTTCACATTCCCTTTCCTCCTTCACACCTCCGCCTCCTCCTCCTTTACTGACCTCCCCCCTCCTGCTTTCCTCTGTGATACATTCCCATTCCTCTCGTACTCTCTCTCCCTCCTTGCTACTTCCCCTTCATTCCCCTTCACATTCCCTTTCCTCCTTCACACCTCCGCCTCCTCCTCCTTTACTGACCTCCCCTCTCCTGCTTTCCTCTGTGATACATTCCCATTCCTCTCGTACTCTCTCTCCCTCCTTGCTACTTCCCCTTCATTCCCCTTCACATTCCCTTTCCTCCTTCACACCTCCGCCTCCTCCTCCTTTACTGACCTCCCCCCTCCTGCTTTCCTCTGTGAAACATTCCCATTCCTCTCATACTCTCTCTCCCTCTCTCTCCCATTCTTCCCATTCCCTTTCCCCCTTCACACCCTCCACCGCCACCTCAACACTCCTTCACCCGTCGTCTTGAAAATGATGTATGAAGAAGAAGGGGACGAATATTACTCTACAGTGAAGCTAGAACCGGGTATAGAGGGACAGTGATTGGTGTTCTGTCTTGTCTATGCGTCTCTCAGCTCCAAATTCGTGAGGTTGTGATCCATTCCCTTGTCCTGTAATAGCCCTGAAATCGGGTATGAAGAACTAGGCAACACGAGGAGGGACGGAGAGTGGAAGTAGAGGGAAGGAGAGAGAGATGGGAATATCCAAGTGGGAGGTAAGAGAGGAGAGGAGAGAAGCGAGTAAGGGAAGGAAGTGCTGAGGAGGATGAATGGGAGAGAGGGAGGGAGGGAAGAAGAGAGTGGGAGAAGAATGGAGAGAAGAGGAGAGGAAAGTGAGAGGGGAAACTGTTACGCGGGGAAAACTTAGCATATGAGTGTGGTGAGGAGGAAAAGGAGGGAAGGACGTCAGGAAGAGTGGAGGAGGTGGAAGTTGGAGGTGGAGGGAACAGAAGAGGGTCGGGTCGGGTCGGTCGGTCGGGGAAGAAGAAAAAAGTCGTGGGTGAGGGAGAGAGGGAGGGAAGGACGTCAGGAAGAGTGGAGGAGGTGGAAGTTGGAGGTGGAGGGAACAGAAGAGGGTCGGGTCGGGTCGGTCGGGGAAGAAGAAAAAAGTCGTGGGTGAGGGAGAAAAGGAGGGAAGGACGTCAGGAAGAGTGGAGGAGGTGGAAGTTGGAGGTGGAGGGAACAGAAGGAGGGTCGGGCTGGGTTGGTCGGGAGCAACAGGGAAGAAAAAAAATCGTGGCTGAGGGGGAGAAAATGTCTTGTGTAACGAGGGTGGAAATATAATGGATGTGAACAATCTATATGTATATTTTCACCTTAAGCCCCCCAGTACCGAGGCTGTCACAAAGTTAGCGAGGCTCAGAGTACCTGCGCGCTGCACCGTCGTTGGGGATAAAGAAGTTTGGCTAATGAAGTTTGGATCAAAGATAAACTACCAGAATGTTGTAGTTTTTTATCGCCATATTTTTGCTCGTACACCCAACGCACGAAATATGTTTTTTTTGGGGGGGGTTCGTGTCACCGACTAGACGTACACACACACACACACACGCACTCATACACACACGCACACACACACGCACACATACAAAACACAAAACACACAGACAGACAGACAGACAGACACACATAGACAGACACAGACAGACACACAGACACATTAAAACAAGAAGAAAAAACAGCTTGAACCCTCTTTCACTCCCCCAAACACACACACACACACACACACACACACACACACACACACACACACACACACACACAGTCACCCCCGCCCTTCCCCACCTCTCCTCTCTCCTCCCCTACCCTCCTCTCCCCCTCCCTCACACACACACACACACACACACACACACACACACACACACACACAGCCAAATATACATACAAAGTGCGCCTCCCCTCATGCCCTTAATGCCCTGCCATCCCTTGCCTCCAGGATGCGAGACATTAAAATGAATCTCGTCCCGCGCGGCATCTGTGTCGGGGAGAATCTTTAGGACCGAGACGGACGGGCGGGGCGGCGGCGGAGGGGCGGGAAGCGTGGCGGGGAAGGAATACAGTGCCGGCATTCTCAGACGCTTCCGCTGCTCACATCAACTACTTCCAAAGGCCAAAAAATTGTTTGTGTTTATCAATCAAAGTTAAACAGTTTTATGAAGAAGGTCTGTCTTATCTCAATGATCCGGGGGCTTCGTGGTGCAGTGGCTAGCACACTCGGCTCTCAATCGAGAGAGCCCAAGTTCGATTCCCGGGCGGAGTGGAAAAATTTGGGCGGCTTTTCCGATACCCTACGCCCCTGTCCACCCAGCAGTGAATGGATACCAGGTATTAATCGGGGGCTGTGTCCCGTCTCCTGGGGTCTGTTCCCTTCTCCTATAATTCCTTCCCCTTCTGTCTCTCTCCGGCATATGCCCACAGATGTTGCGCCGACTAAACGAAACTTTCCAACCTCAATGATCCCTGTCTACTAGGGAAACATAGTGACTGATTGAGTGATTGTGTCTTGCGTGTGTTGGGATGAGGGAGGAGGAGTAGGAGGAGGAGGAGGAAGAGGAAGAGGAGTAGGAGGAGGGGGAGATAGTGGGGGAGATAGTGGAGTTGATACTCTCCCGCTATCTCCCGTCCCTCCACCGGTTATCTTTTCTCTCCAAGCATCCAGTTTCTCTTCTCTCCACGGGGGATCTCCATGGTCCCTCGGGTTCTAATGAGTGTTATTTCACGTTCATGGTACAGAAAAGAGGTCAAATTACTATCAGGGGCATTAAATTACTCTTGGAAATGCTCACAATACCTACGATAGCTTGCCCGCTGAAGTGCTTAAGAATACTGCCCTATAGTGTCAATATTCTCAAACGCTTCCTCCACTTTTCACATCAACTTCTCTCAAAGGCCAAAAAGAGGATGAATCGGGTTCTAACGAGTGTTCTCCCACGTTCCCGGTACAGAAGGATGATCAAACTACTGTCTGGGCCACAAAACTACCCCTGGAAATGCCTACAGCTCCTATGAAAGCCTTGGCAAATGTGTGTGCTTGGCTGAGATGTAAGAATATGGGCCGTCGTGTTGGCTGGCGCGGGGACTATATAGAAAGCATCCCCAGTGACGCAATGTGTAGGAGTTTTAAGTCGGGGTTTTGGGTTTTGTGGAAGCGTTCAGCGAGGAGTCTGGTGTTGCCGGTCGATGTGGAGCAGAAATATCAAGAGAGAGGGGAAAGAACCAGCAGGGAATGACTGTGAAGAACAAAACGAAGAAAAAAACACGAAGGGAAGCCGAGAGGAAGAAACTAAGAGGAGGAATAAGGAAAAATAAGGAAGAAATGAGAGAAAGAAAGAAAAATCAATAGAACACAAAGGAGCACAAAGGAAGAACAAACAACAACAGAGGGGAAATAATAAGATAATAACTATAAATAATAAACAAGCAAAGAAAACAAGAAGGAATGAAGAGGGGAAGAGGAAAGGCCGAGGAAAGGAGAGCAGAGAGAGAGAGAGAGAGAGCGAGAGAAAGAGAGAGAAGAGAGAGAGTTTTGGCGCAGAGAAAGAAGTGGACGGTAGAAGAACTGTGTGTGGCGCTGCATATCGATGTTGAATTGTTGTGGCGCAGGGAAAAAAAAAGTGAATGTCGAAGTGTTGATGTGTGTGATGTTTTTGTTGCAGTTCAAATGTGCGTGACTCACTTGTATTGTTAGGCGAAGTGTTATGTAGAAGGAATGTAGATGCGACACACACACACACACACACACACAAACACACACACACACACACGCACACGCACACGCACACGCACACGCACAAACGAACACTTAAAGACCCTATCAGTACCCAGAGATCTCCTAACGAGCTCCGAATTCTCGCTACAGATGGGTACTTGGTGGTTATCACGAGTCTAGTACATGATCAGGACGGGGTGAATCACACACAAACACACAACAAACAACAGTAGTATAGACTAGCTTTAAATACTCTCAATAGGATGGTACTTGCTGGCGATTTCGAGTCCAGTACATGATCAGGACGGGATGAATCACACACAAACACACAAGAATTATCAACAGTATAGACTAGCTTCGAATACTCTCACTAGGATGGTACTGGCAGGCAATTACGAGTCCAGTACGTGATCAGACCTTGGCTAACACACACATACACATAAGTAAGAATAGACAAGACTCACAGGCGTGGATGATATGGAAGATGCACGGCTGGATCTGTCGGGCGACGATGTTAGTGGCCCAGCAGAGGAGCGAGCCGTAGTGAAGGTGTGAGCGAGGCGTGTATGTCACCTGGCTGGTCTCGGTGTCCACCTGGTGCACGTCCGAGGTGGGGAGCTCCTCCACCTCCGACGAGCTGTTGAAGGCCCACCTGATGCCGAGAAAGGGGAGCACAGTTAACCTATCGGATGCTGATTTCCTACAAGAAGACATCACCAAGCTACAGGAGTGGAACAAAAAGTGGCTGCTACAGTTTAGTGAAGAAAAATGTGAGGTCATGCATCTTGGGAGGGGAAATCCAGCATACCAATACCACATGGGAAACACTCCACTATCCACCACAGAGGCAGAGAAAGACCTGGGAGCATATGTTACCAGGCTACCAGTGAAGGCGAAATCCGTGCCAATCGCACCGGACGGGTTAACGAAAGGCCGAGAAAGGGATGCACAGTGAGTGAGTGACGAATAGAGTAACAGAGTGACGTCAGCGAATATCAGAGGGGAAGGAAAGGGAAATAAGTCGCATATCACTACATAAAAGGAAGTGTAGGAGAGTGGAAAGAGCAGATTAGGACACGTATCGATAGGCAGATCTTGTACGACTAACCTCACTTTCTTAATCAGAGCCTTTGTCCATCTTCTCACTGACCTTATGCGCAAGTAGACACACACTTTAACCCAGCATCCCACCCTCGTGAAGAAAAGGCCACATCCTCTCTAGTCCATTCAGGCAGATCTTGTACGACTTACCTCACTTTCTTAATCAAAGCCTTTGTTCATCTTCCTACTCACCTTATGCGCAAGTAGACACACACTTTAACCCAGCATCCCACCCTCGTGATGAAAAGGCCACATCCTCTCTAGTCCATTCAGGCAGATCTTGTACGAACCCCACCTTCTTAATCAGAGCCTTTGTATATCTTCTCACTGACCTTATGCGCAAGTAGACACACATTTTAACCCAGCATCCCACCCTCGTGAAGCTACATGGTTCCCTAACTATAACCCGGCCACATCCTCTCTAGTCCATTCAGGCAGATCTTGATCGACTGACCTCACTTTCTTGATCAGAGCCTTTGTTCGTCTTCTTACTGATGTCATGCGCAAGTACATACACATTTTGACCCAGCATCCCACCCTCGTGAAGCCATCTGGCCCCCTCTCTTTATCTCGGCTAGTAAAGACACATTATGACTCCGCATTCGACCCTCTTAAAACTAGCTGACTCTCTCTATATCTCTGCTAGTAAAGACACATTTCGACCCAGCATCCCACCCTCGTGAAGCCATCTGGCCCCCTCTCTTTATCTCGGCTAGTAAAGACACATTATGACTCAGCATTTCACCCTCTTAAAACTAGCTGATCCTCTCTATATCTCTGCTAGTAAAGACACATTTCGACCCAGCATCCCACCCTCTTTATCTCGGCTAGTAAAGACACATTTTGACCCAGCATCCCACCCTCGTGAAGCCATCTGGCCCCCTCTCTTTATCTCGGCTAGTAAAGACACATTATGACTCAGCATTTCACCCTCTTAAAACTAGCTGATCCTCTCTATATCTCTGCTAGTAAAGACACATTTCGACCCAGCATCCCACCCTCGTGAAGCCATCTGGCCCCCTCTCTTTATCTCGGCTAGTAAAGACACATTTTGACCCAGCATCCCACCCTCGTGAAGCCATCTGGCCCCCTCTCTTTATCTCGGCTAGTAAAGACACATTATGACTCAGCATTTCACCCACTTAAAACTAGCTGATCCTCTCTATATCTCTGCTAGTAAAGACACATTTCGACCCAGCATCCCACCCTCGTGAAGCCATCTGGCCCCCTCTCTATATCCCAGCCACACCCTCTCTCCACTCCACTCGTCTTCGAATTTTTCCCTCACCTCCCCAGTTTTCTTTTAAGCGTTAATCTCACGACCCAGTTGCAAGCCTCCTGAGGGTGCTGAGAGCTGTGCCCCGCCCTGGACTGGTAGTTAGTTGTGTATTTGTGGTGTGGCGACCCAGGGAGTGATAAAGTGTGAGAAGTCTATCGGGACAGAGTTGTTTGGGGTAGATCGTAGTTTGTGAGATGCTGGTTTTGTTTCTCTCCTCCTCTGTCCCTCCTTCCCCCTTTCCTTCTTTTCCATGCACCCTCATTCTCCTTTCCTCTCTCATTCTCCATTTCTCTTTTATCGTAGTTTGTGAGATGCTGGTTTTGTTTCTCTCCTCTGTCCCTCCTTCCCCCTTCTTTCTTTTCCATGCATTCTCTCATCCTCCTTTCCTCTCTCATTCTCCATTTCTGTTTTATCGTTGTTTGAGAGATGCTGGTTTTGTTTCTCTCCTCCTCTGTCCCTCCTTCCCCCGTTCCTTCTTTTCCATGCACCCTCCCATTCTCCTTTCCTCTCTCATTCTCCATATCTCTTTTTTCGTAGTCTGAGAGATGCTGGTTTTGTTTCTCTCCTCCTCCATCCCTCCTTCCCCCTTCTTTCTTTTCCATGCATTCTCTCACCCTCCTTTCCTCTCTCATTCTCCATTTCTCTTTTATCGTTGTTTGAGAGATGCTGGTTTTGTTTCTCTCCTCCTCTGTCCCTCCTTCCATCCTCCTTTCCTCTCTCATTCTCCATTTCTCTTTTATCGTTGTTTGAGAGATGCTGGTTTTGTTTCTCTCCTCCTCGATCCCTCCTTCCCCCGTTCCTTCTTTTCCATGCACCCTCCCATCCTCCTTTCCTCTCTCATTCTCCATTTCTCTTTTATCGTTGTTTGAGAGATGCTGGTTTTGTTTCTCTCCTCCTCTGTCCCTCCTTCCCCCGTTCCTTCTTTTCCATGCACCCTCCCATCCTCCTTTCCTCTCTCATTCTCCATTTCTCTTTTATCGTTGTTTGAGAGATGCTGGTTTTGTTTCTCTCCTCCTCCATCCCTCCTTCCCCCTTCCTTCTTTTCCATGCACCCTTCCATCCTCATTTCCTCTCTCATTCCCTCTTTCTCTTTTATACTTTAACTGATACATATACGTAAACAAATAGACAGTCAGACAGAGATATCTAATTCAGCAATCTATTGATACTAATGCAGGTAGATAAATAGATACAGACAAATAGATAAATATATAC
>NC_066578.1:6638374-6715874 GCF_024679095.1 Eriocheir sinensis | reverse complement strand
GCATATGACCACAGATGTTGCGTCGACTAAACGAAACCTTACAACTTTTTCATGAGCCTAGGTGAAGTTTAACAAGTCCTCTGCATCGTGAACATCATAACCACTCATGAAAACACAACTAATCTCCTTCATGACCTTCGAAAACATCTATTGTGAGCGCCGGAAGCGTCTGAGAATTGGGGCTTTCATAGAGGTTTTGTTTATTTCCATATGTAGTTCCATAAGCCTAATAGGAGTTCGACAAAGCTCTCTGCACCGTGAACATCAAAACCACTCAAAAAAACCCGACTAATCTTCTTTATGACCTAAGGAAATATTTATTGTGAGCGCCGGAAGCGTCTGAGAATTGGGGCTTCCTAGAGGTTTTGTAGATTTCCACATGTAGTTCTATAAGCCTAATAGCAGTTCGACAAAGCTCTCTGCACCTTGAACGTCAAAACTACTCATAAAAACCCGAATAATCTTCTTTATGACCCCAAGAAATATTTATTGTAAGCGTCGGAAGCGTCTGAAAATTGGGGCTTCCTAGAGGTTTTGTAGATTTCCGTATGTAGTTCCATAAGCCTAATAGCAGTTCGACAAAGCCCTCTGCACCTTGAGCATCAAAACCACCCATAAAAACACGAATAATCTTCTTTATGACCCAAGGAAATATTTATTGTGAGCCCCGGAAGCGTCTGAGAATTGGGGCTTCCTAGATGTTTTGTAGATTTCCATATGTAGTTCCATAAGCCTAATAGCAGTTCGACAAAGCCCTCTGCACCTTGAACGTCAAAACTACTCATAAAAACCCGACTAATCTTCTTTATGGCCTAAGGAAATATTTATTGTAAGCGCCGGAAGCGTCTGAGAATTGGGGTGTAACTCCAGGAAAGGCCCGGCCACCTGCGTCCAGAGGGAGAGCCCCAGGGACGCAAGGGATCAGCCCGAGCCTAAGTTTTGTGCTGTAAGATAGAAGAACGCTCGTATCGGCCCCCCTATCCCCTCCCTTACTTCTCGGCGGGGGCACATTGATCAGGGGGTCGTGTGTGCTACGCCTCGACCTCTCTCCTTGGTTGTCTTACGGGTCATTTCCTTCTCTCTCTCGCTCGCTTGTTCTCTCTCTCGCTGTCATTCTCTTTCTTCCTCTCTCTCTCTCTCTCTCTCTCTCTCTCTCTCTCTCTCTCTCTCTCTCTCTCTCTCTCTCTCTCTCTCTCTCTCTCTCTCTCTCTCTCTCTCTCTCTCTCTCTCTCTCTCTCTCTCTCTCTCTCTTATTCTTTTCCATATATATGTATCAGTGTCTCTTTGTCATTTGTGTATCTTAGTTAAGGTAAAGTTGGGGACAAACGATATAGCTGCTCACGGCCTCGGTACACATCTCCGTCTCTCATACAAATAGTTTTTAATCTTTCCATCTTTCCATATATACGTATCAGTGTCTGGCATTTGTGTATCTTAGTTAAGGTAAAGTTGGGGACAAACGGTATAGCTGAGTGTGGCCTCGGTGCTCACCTCCGTAGCATTGGCCCTTGAGTCTGTCCTGTACCTAACGTTTGGGATTATATTGTATATGTTCAGGGATTTTACCATTTTTATTTACTTGCGTTTCCAGTGTAGAAAACATAGGGTCGTATTATCAGACATTTCGTCGTCCAAAAACACCTATTTGTCAAGGCTTTCGTAGGAGTTGTGGGCATTTCCAGGAGTAGTTTTATGACCCTGGTGGTAGTGTGACCCTTCTTCTGTACCATGAACCTGAAGTAACACTCATTAGAACCCGACTGACCCCCTCTTTGACCTTTAGAAATAGCTGATATGGGAAGCGAAAGTGACTTATAATACCGACCTATATAAACACTTCTGGTACGGATCAGTGTTTACTCTGACCAGGAAAGGCATTGAGGGTCACATTCTTAAACATTTCGGCTTCCAAGCACACATTAGACAAGGCCTTCGTAGGAGTTTTGAGTCTTTACATGGGAAGTCTTATGACCCTTTTTCTGTACCATGGACCTTAAAAAACACCCATTAGTACCCGACTACTCCTGCCATTCGGAAATCATTGATCTGAGAGGCGAAAGCGTTTGTGAATACCAACCTGAGTTTCACGCCGTTAATCGATACAATGCGGATATGTACACAGTAATGCTGGGGGAAGGGTCATTGATGGAACTGTCTTGGGTTAGTGTGTCTACTGATTAATGGGACTTTTCAACAGGTCCTGCCCCTTAAATCAATGTTCGTGAATTATGTAAAAGGTATTAGCAAAAGTCTGAACATTGAAACCTTGAGTAATGTTATAGATATTGACATCAGGTTGAATATTGCGGTTTTTTTTTTTGTTTATTATGTTTTTACCCATTAACTGCTGCCTTTGTTGTAGAAAAATATATCGGGAGGAGTTTAAATATTGCAGCCGTGAGTATTGTAAAAAGATATCGGTAATAGCTTGAGTATTGTAAAAGATATCGGCATAAATTTGAATACTGTAAAAATATCGGCATAAATTTGAATATTGTAAAAGATATCGGCATAAATTTCAATATTGTAAAAGATATTGGCATAAATTTCAATATTGTAGAAAATATCGGCATAAATTTGAATACTGTAAAAAATATCGGCATAAATTTGAATACTGTAGAAAATATCGGCACAAATTTGAATACTGTAGAAAATATCGGCATAAATTTGAATATTGTAAAAGATATCGGCATAAATTTGAATATCGTAAAAGATATCGGCATAAATTTGAATATTGGAAAAGACATCGGCATAAATTTGAATATTGAAAAAGATATCGGCATAAATTTGTATACTGCAAAACGTATCGGCATAAATTTGAATACTGGAAACGATATCGGTATAAGCTAGAATACTATAAAAGATATCGGCATGTGTGAAAAATGTGTTTGAATATTAAGTAATGTAAAAAAATATCGGCATTAGTTTGAATATTGTAAAAAGATATCGGGCACTAGTTTCAATACAGCAAAAGATATCGGTATTAGTATGAAAAAAGTGCTTGAATATTAACGTAAAAAAATATCGGCGTTAGTTTGAATATTGTAAAAGATATCGGCAATAGCTTCCCTTCAGACCCTTGCCATAACTTTTTTCTAAGACCACAGACACGATTACTCCGAGTCTCATTGTGGTTTCTTCCCGTTCACGGCGAAGATACCTCGTCAGACTACCACCAGGGTCATGAAACACTCCATGAAAACTCCTACAGCTCCTACAAGACCCCTAAAACAATGTACTAATAGAAGCGTTTGCGAGTATGGGTCCAGGTCTGGACATTCCAACCGTGAGTTACCACAACGCCACAGACTCGTATTTAAATGATCCCGCCTCGCACGCACGGCCGACTCAGGACCACCAAATATTACACAAGGTCAGACTCTCGTGGAATATAAATAGGTCTCATTATGTAGATCACTTTGATGGCGTAATTAATTGCCATATACAAGAGTTTTTTTATTCGAAGCTGCCGCGTGTATTGGAAGGACCTCGGATGAAAATTAAGCGTCATTTGATACCTCGGTGTTATTTATTGTAGGTTGAAGCATAGAAGCCCGCATGTGTGTGAGTGAAGACCCCCCCAAAAAATTAAGTGTGATAATAATATGTAGGCGATTCTACGGGTATGTTAATGATAGGAGTGAACAGGTGTACTTAGACAGGTGTGAAAGGCAAAGCAGGTTTAACTAAAGGTCGGCGCTTCTCTGTACTCAATTCAGGAGCAGTAATTAGCGGGCTTTTTTTTTTTCATTGTTGTTTTCTTGTTTTTTCACGCCCTTGAACTGTCTCCTTTTCTGTAAATAAAATAATGTGTTCTTAAATATGTTACCTCAGCTGTATGCAAGAACACCTGACACACACACACACACACACACACGCACAAGCACACACGCCTCCCTCACTACCCAGCCTCCCCGCCGTCTCGCCAACCACTATTACGCCTCTCAGTCGTCTCGTTCCCCTGGGTTGTCCGTCCCTCTGATATTTATGTCCGAGATTCTCCTCACCACTTCCTCCTTTCTCCCTCCCTCCTTATCTCTCCTCTTGAGCCGCCCTCTTCACTCCATACTTAACGCTTTCCGCTTTCTGCTCCCTCCTTCCCCCTTCCTTCCTCCTCTCTCCCGTTCCTTTCCTACCGTTTTCCTACTCCTCCACCTCCTCTGCCTCCTCCTCCTCCTCCTCCTCTCTGCCTCCTCTTTTTCATCTTTTATGTCGTTCTTTGTTGCTTTTTTTTTATATAGTGTATGGGTAAAAAGGTTGAATTTTCCTTTGATATTCGTGGGCTATATAATCTTTGTACCCCTTCTCTCTCTCTCTGTCTGTCTGTCTATCTGTCTGTCTGTTTGTGTGTCTGTCTGTCTGTCTGTCTGTTTGTATGTATGTATGTATATATGTCTCTCTCTCTCTCTCTCTCTCTCTCTCTCTCTCTCTCTCTCTCTCTCTCTCTCTCTCTCTCTCTCTCTCTCTCTCTCTCTCTCTCTCTCTCTCTCTCTCTCTCTCTCTCTCTCTCTCTCTAATTACCAGCCAACCTGTCCTGTCTTCCTTCCTGACAGAGCTCGCTTCCGGGGCCCTCTGGAGGATGACCCGCCCCCCATCCCTTCCCTCCCCTCCCCATCTCTCCATCCCTCCATCCCCTCTCCCCCTCCTCGACCTTTCTCTCCCTCAGCAGCTCCAGCACTCCCTTCCTTTCACCTTCCTCTCGCTTCTCTTCTCTCCGTTTCTCTGATAGTCTTTGCCCAATCTGTTCTCTCTCCCTCCTGCCTCTATCTCTCTCTCTCTCTATTCCTCTCTCTGCCTCTCTATTCTCTCTCTCTCTCTCTCTCTCTCTCTCTCTCTCTCTCTCTCTCTCTCTCTCTCTCTCTCTCTCTCTCTCTCTCTCTCTCTCTCTCTCTCTCTCTCTCTCTCTCTCTCTCTCTCTCTCTCTCTCTCATTTCCCTTTCTGCACCTAATTTCCTTACCTCCTCCTCCTCCTCCTCCTCCTCCTCTTCCTCCTGTTTCCCTATGGATTTCCTTCCCTCCACACATTCCTTTCCTTCCTTCCTTCCTTCCTTCCTTCCTTCCTTCCTGTCTCTACGAATTACCCTCCCTAGCTATCCACCGCTATGCCCTTGGCTCTTTCTCCTTTTATGCCCTTTTCTTTTCCTTCCTTCCTTCCTTCCTCCCTTCCTGTCTCTACGAACTACCCTCCCTAGCTCTCCGCCGCTGTGCCCTCGTCTCCTTCCTCTCCCTTATTCCTGCTCGCTTTTTGAACCCGCGATTTACCTGCGAGAAACACAATCCCCGGTGACTTGCCTCTCAATCTCGCATTCCACGTCCTCTTTCGACCTTCTTCGGTTTCCCTTCGTGTGTCTTTCGACCCCTCACTGCCTGCTCGACGTTCCTTTCTGATCAGCTTTCCCTAGCAGCCTCATCTCTTTTCTTTTCTTTTATTTCTTCTCTGCTTTCTTTCTTTCTTTTCTTCTCTCTCTCTCTATTTAACGTTTCCTCTGTACCGCCCCCGAGCTGTCTTCTTTTTCTTTGTTTTCTCTTTTTTTCTCTCTTCAATCACTCCCTCACTTTATTTTCGCAAGGTTTATTTTCTCTCTTTCTTTCTTTCTTTTTTTCTTTGTCTTTCTTTCTTTTCCTTCCTTTCTCTATCTTTGTTTTCTTTGTTTTCTTTCTCTCTCTCTCTCTCTCTCTCTCTCTCTCTCTCTCTCTCTCTCTCTCTCTCTCTCTCTCTCTCTCTCTCTCTCTCTCTCTCTCTCTCTCTCTCTCTCTCTCTCTCTCTCTCTCTCTCTCTCTCTCTCTCTCTCTCTCTCTCTCTCTCTCTCTCTCTCTCTCTCTCTCTCTCTCTCTCTCTCTCTCTCACGCTTTTTCCCCTCCAGTTATCATTTTCTCTCTCCTCGACATTCTCTCTCTCTCTCTCTCTCTCCACTCGCGGTTCTCCCTTCCTTATCTCCCTCTCCTATCTCCCTCCTTTCTTCCCTCTAATTCTTCTTCCTGTGTTCTCTGTCTCCTTTATTTCCTCTTCCTTTCATCCCTCTTTCTTTCTCCTTCTGGGACGTCGATATTTTGTTCTCCTTTTACCGCCTTTCAGCGCCCGCCTTCCTTCCTTTCGTTCGTATTTTTTTTACAGTGTTACTTTTTATTTTAGTTTGGCTTTTTTTCGACCCTTGCTGCCTTTGTGGTTCTTCTCCTCCTCTTCTTCTTGTTCCTCTTCTTCTTCCTCTTCCTCTTCGTCGTCGTCTTCTTCCGTGTCTTTTCCATATTAATTTTCTTCTTCTTTTTTCTTCTTTTTTTTGGTCTTCGCTTTTGTCCTTTCTCCTTTATCAGTGTCCTTTTGTGAGGCATGAGTTTTTTTTCTCTTTTTTCTCTCCTTCTTTCTTTCCTTCCTTCCTTCCTTCCTTCGTTCGTTCTCTCAATCCTTTCTCTCCTCTCTCCTTCCATCCTTCCTTCCTTCCTTCCTTCCCTCCTTTCCTTTCCTTCCTTCCTCTCTTCCTTCCTTCCTTCCTTCTATCCTCCCTTCCTTCCTTCCTTCCTTCCTTCCTTCCTTCCTTCCTTCTTTCCTTCCTTCTCCCTTCGTCTTTATCAGTTCCCTTTCTCTCCTCCGTTCTTCCTTCCTTCCTTCCTTCCTTCCTTCCTTCCTCCTCCTTTCGTCTGCCATAATGGAGTCGCTTTTTCATGTTTTTTCAAAGTTTATTTTCTTTACGTATAAACTTTTTTTTTCTGTTCTGTACTTTCTTTCCTGTTCCTCGCCATTACTCAATTTCATGTCATCAAGTTTGCCTGGATTTTTTCTTTCCCCGTTTTTCTTTTCATTTCTCTCATTCCTTCCCCTGTTCCCTCCTTTCTTCCTTCCTTCCTTCCTTCCTTCCTTCCTGCCTTGTTTTGTTCTTTATATTTCATCATTCTCATTCTACTCATTCTTTTTTACCTTTTTCCTTCTTCCTTTTCTTCCTTTCCTTCCTTTCCTTATTTGCTTTCTTCTTTTCTGATTTCCTCTCTTCCGTCTTTATCTCTATCTCTCCCTTCCCTTGTAACTACCTCCCTCCCTTCCTTTTCTTCCTTATTTCTTTTCCTCCTTTTTCCTTCCCTTCCTTCTTCCATTCTTTCCTCCTTCCCCACTACTTTTCCTTCCTTCCTTTCCTTTCTCCTTGCTTTCACTTCCTTCCTTCCCTTCTTTCCCTCCCCTTCTTCCATTCCATCTCCCTTCTCTCTCCTCTCCTTTCTCCTTTCCTATTCCTCCTTCTTCCCTCCCTCCTGCCATCTGTCCCTCCCTACCTTTCTTTCTCTCTCAGTCACCCTCCTTCCCAACCTCTTACCCTTCCTTCCATACCTTCCCTTCCCCCTCTTTCCATCCTCCCTTCCAACCATTCTCCATCTCACGCATTCACATCCCTCCTCCTCTCAGCCTCTTCATCCCCCTCATACTCACGTCATGATACCACTGGACCTTGTAGACTCTCGGGTTGGCCTTGATGCTGCATTCGAAATACACGTCGTCTCCCTCTTTGATATCGTTCATGTCCAGGTTCAGCCCGGCCGCCAGGGAGAGCCGCGGCTTGTCTGTGGGGGAGAGTCAAGAGCCATGTCACTTCCCTACGTGGGTGCTAGTGACTCCCGCCTTCCCTGTTGCTGCTACTACTACTACTACAACTACTACTATTACTACTACTACTACTACTACTACTACTACTACTACTACTACTACTACTACCGTTTCCTTTGTGCTACTGTTACTACTACTTATGCTAAAGTCTATTCTCTACTACTATTACTACTACTACTACTACTACTACTACTACAACCACCACCAACACCACCACTCCATCCACATATCACCACCCTCAACACCACTGTCAACACCACTAACACCACCACACCACCACAGTCATCACCACGCAACCACTCAAATTAACATGATGACCACCAATAATACACCACATCAGTCATCACCGTACAACCACCACCACCACCACCACCACCACAGCTGTTTCATTAGGCATTCATTATATTACCAGAGTATGTCACGTTCAGTACTATGCTAATGACCTTCGTTGTGGGTATAATGACCAGTAGTAGCAATCAGTGTAAAAGCCAGTACCGTAAATGATAATATGTTGTAATTTTGTGAAGTTTTGTGAGTTATATGAATGGTAGAAACATGTGTATTGCCTCCTGTATCACCATAATCACCACTACCATCACCACTACGACCAACTCCATCACCTCCATCACCTCCATCACCACTCACTCACCTCAGTAACCTCCATCACCACCACACTCATCACCACTATCATTCACCTCCATAGTTCATGTCATCACCACCACCAGTATCACTTATGTTCATTTTTATCACCAACACCACCACCACCATCACCACCACCACTACCACTACCGCCACCAGCGACCTTCCTTCTCTCCCTCTCTTCTTTCTTTCCTTCCTACCTTCCTTCCTTCCTTCCTTCCTTCCTTCCTTCCCTTCTTTTCGTATTTTCCTCATTTCTATCCCTCCCTTCATTCCTTCATTCACCACCACCACCACAACCACCATCACCCCCCCCCCACCCCCACCACCACCACAATGAACAACAACACTACACCACCACACCCACAATCCTCTCCACCGCGAGTAATATTTCGTTTCGTCACGCATGAAATAACTCGCAGTGACACGCGCATATACAGGTCGGGGGACAGGGTGCTGATAATTAGCTTTCATCTGTAATGCAGCAGCGAATATGAGGCTGCAAAACACACACACGCACACACAAACACACACACACACACACACACACACACACACAGACACACACAGACACACACAGAGACACAAAGAGACACACAAACAGAGAAACAGACCCGCAGATAGACAGACAGACAATCAGAAACACACACACACACACACACGCACACACACACACACACACACACACACACACACACACACACACACACACACACACACACACACACACACACACACACACACACACGCTATGCTATCGGAAGAAAAAAAATTCGTGTCGGGTGAGAGTATTAAAGAAAAAAAAGTGGTATAGAATAGTTTCAAAATACGGAACGCTACAAGCTTTGAGTGAATCCTATAAAATTGAATTAGGTAAGAACACACACACACACACACACACACACACACACACACACACACCCCTCCTTCCCCCCCTCAAACACACACACACACATACAGACACACACATGTACACACAGAGAGATACACAGACATACACTCACACAGACAGAAACACACAGAGAAACAGAGACGCGAACAGACAAACAGACGGACACACAACCCCTTAACCCCCCAACTCTTCCCATACCCCCCAACTAACCCCTCATCTCCCACCCCAACCTCCCACCCCACAACCCACGCCACCACCAACCCACCTCACCAACCCTCAAACTCCCCATCCCCAACTCGAACTAACCCCTCTTCTCCATACCCCAAACCCCATCCCCTCCACAACCCAAGGCACTACACCAAGCCCCTTCCCTACCACCCAACCTCTCCAGCCCGACCCTCATACTTACATCGAACGTCCAGCTTGAGCTTGTCCTCTTGTACTTGAGCGGGTAGCAGCGGGTTCTCGGCGCGGCACACCACGTCCTGGTTGTCGTCCCCCAGCGAGGCCTTCAGCTGCAGCGTGGAGCGGCTCACGTTGCCCTCCTGAAACACCTGACACCCAAGGACACCACTTGTACTCGAAGCCTCTCACTCTCTTTCAAGGATCAGGGTTTTTGGGTGTGTTTGTTAGGTTGGGCTTTGAAACGGGTCCTTGTTTTTCTCTACTACTTGTGCTTCAACAACAACATCAACTACTACTACTACTACTACTACTGCTAACGATTGACTTTGAATTTGGTGTTTTTTATTGTTGCTCTCCTGAAACTCCTGACACCCAAGAACACCACTTGTCATCGATGCCTTTCTCACTCTCTCTCAAGGATCAAGGTTTTTGTGTGTGTTTGTTGGGTTGGGCTTTGAAATTGGTCCTTGTTTTTCAGTGTTTCTGCTTACGATTGACATTGAATTTGGTGTTTTTATTGTGTCTAGTTGCGTTGGGCTTTGTATTGGGTGCTTGTTTTAATGTGTGTTTTTTTGGTTAGGTTGGGCTTTGTTTTGGTGATTTGTAGTGTTCCTGGTTCCGTTGGGATTTGATTTTTGTGTTTTTTTAGTGTTTTTGGTTACTTTGGGCTTTCAAATTCACTGTTTTTCCTGCAACATAGAGACACAAACTGATATACAAAAAAGGCCCTAGCATGATGGTCTCACATGGAAAACAGATGACAGCATTAACATATTCTTTAAGGTATCAATATTTTTAAGTTAAAAAAATGAAGAGGGAATTCCTTTTCATCATTTAACATGGAAATTGAACATCACAACCTTTCTTGCTAGTCATGTTGTTATTATTAAATACTTTCAACATCAAGATAATTAGCGGAACTCATTAATTAGGAGAATCGCAGGAAAATAAAAATGTAAACTCTGACACTATCAATTTCAATTACTGTACGTCTCCTATCAAAGGTTATGGGTATATAGGAACAATTATTAAACGTCTCTTATTAACAGGACACCTCTCCTCCCGAAATTGACCTCTCTTTTCGGCCACCTCTTTTTTTTTGTAGGAGCAGCGAGTAGCGGACTTTTTTTTTTTTATTATTGTTTCCTTTTTATGTGCCCTTGAACTGTCTCCTTTGTTGTAAAAAAAAAAAAAACGTTCTGCGTATTTAGGAACAATTACAATACGTCTCTTATCAAACGTTGTGCGTATATAGAAACAGTTACTATACGTCTCTTATCAAACGTTGTGCGTATATAGAAACAGTTACTATACGCCTCTTATCAAACGTTGTGCGTACATAGGAACAGTTACTATACGCCTCTTATCAAACGTTGTGGGTATATAGAAACAGTTACTATACGCCTCTTATCAAACGTTGTGGGTATATAAAAACAGTTACTATACGTCTCTTATCAATCGTTGAGCGAATATAGAAACAGGCTGCGGAGAGCGACGGAGCGAACCTAACATTTTGCACTCCCAACATACGTAAATGAAAAACGGTTGTGTTGAGCTGCCTGAATGCCGCCCGACGCACACCTCTCGTCCCGCGGGGTAATGAGCACTTGTTTC
Organism: Eriocheir sinensis; assembly: GCF_024679095.1. Taxonomy (NCBI): domain Eukaryota; kingdom Metazoa; phylum Arthropoda; class Malacostraca; order Decapoda; family Varunidae; genus Eriocheir; species Eriocheir sinensis. Next base: position 6,704,736 of record NC_066578.1, on the reverse strand, counting down.
CTTTTAATGAACACCATTCTACTGTAATGAGCAGCTGGGACCCCGAAACCCTTGTAATGGCTGGCAATCAACGTGACGCCCTGCCGGGGAGCGCTAAAAGATGCGGGAAAAATGTGCTCCAGGAATTGTTACATACGAAGTGTTTGCTGAATGGTATAGCGATGTGTTTACGCGTGGATACAGCGTTAGTGCGGCGTGCAGGGCTGAGGGATGGGCTGTTAGGGTACCGTGTGTGTGTGGGGGGGGTGAGGGGTAGGGGGTTGGGGTTGGGGATGCTTGGGGTATTGTTGGTGGGGGGGGGGGGGTTGTGTGTGTTGTATGAACCTGGATGTGATATACGGGGCAAGTGTGTGTGTTGCGTCTAACCGTTTGCCTGTGTCTCTGTTGTCTGTCTGTCTGTCTTTCTGTGTGTCTGTGTGCGTGGGGTGAATGTGTGTGTGTGTGTGTGTGTGTGTGTGTGTGTGTGTGTGTGTGTGTGTGTGTGAGAGAGAAGCGTAAAACAGACGGCCAACAGCAGCTTAGGAACACCGTATGACGTAGGTTCGGTTAATGGGTGAATGAGGGAGGTGAAAATAGTCGGTTTATATATGTGTGTGTGTGTGTGTGTGTGTGTGTGTGTGTGTGTGTGTGTGTGTGTGTGTGTGTGGCGTCGTTGTCTTGGAACTCATGTTTACGGTGGAGATGTGTCACCTGAACGCCCTTCATCTCCAGTGCGTAAAAATGACATGAGCTGAAAAATAATGATGAATAGATTTTGTTTTTTCGGACCGCCCGTGTTCCCGGTACTGAAACAAACGATCGTGAATATAAGGCAGTAACAATGGCTCTGTTTCACCATCTCCAACAGGGAATATAAAAGCTACGATTGATATTTCTTTTCCGGTATAAAACATCGCAGCAAAACATCCACCAACACTTACTAAGAGGATTAATAAGTCGTCTGCTGTATCTTACGGCGTGAAAGGCTACTCGTAAATTTGACATCCCCGCTCTCTCTTTGCCATTCGTCAATACACTCTTTTACAGCGACAATGATCAGCGTCTTTTTTCTCTTGTTTTTTTTTCCCTTTGAGCTGCTTTCTTTACTGTAATAAAAAGGGATGAGTTTTCTCGGAGGCGTGTGAAGTGTTGACGAGCGGCGGTGTTCAGAAAATCCCACACGAGCAAGGACTTGACGACCCCACGACCCCTGAGAGACAACGGATCCGTGCTGCGTCGAAGGGTGATTTAGTTCTACGTCTAAATCTTTGGACTCTCCGGTATATGACCACAGATGTTGCGCCGACTAAACGAAACTTTCCAACTTTGGACGTGATAAACTCCAACAGGGCTCCTACTTTTTACTCTTAATAGCCATAGATCTGTAGCCATATTGTAAGCTAACTGATCTGCGCTGCGTCAAGGAGAGATTTTGTCCTTGTTTAAATCTCTGAACGCGACAAACACAAACATGGTTATCACTCTTGGGTGTCTGATAATCGTATATTTATAACTGTACTAAGAACTAACTTATGAATGTGGCATCAAAGGGATGATTTCGTCCTATGTCTGAACTTTTGAACTTAACAAGACATCGACATGGTTCTCAGGCGTCTAGCACTCATAAGTTCCTAGTCATATTTGATAGCTGACTCTTTCGTCATTATGGAACTGTGTTATGCATGGAAGTTTAAATTTCTGATCGTTTTGTGTGTTCGTTTCTGTGGCGTAAGCAAGGGTAGCTAGGAGGCACGTTATCCTGGTTCCTGACAGAGCATTAGCCCCGGCCTACTTGGGGGGCTTTGTGGTGCAGTGGTTAGCACACTCAGCTCACAACCGAGAGAGCCCTGGTTTGATTCCCGGGCGGAGTGGAAAACTTTGGGCGAAACTTTCCAACTTTTCACTAAACCGACAACAGCGAAGCAAAGGAACACATTAAGGGACGATTGTTACCTTTAGTTAGCTATTCCTCAAAGCCTAACACAACCTAACCTAAGCCGGACAGCCTACTTACTGGTTAAAAAGAGACGCTCTCACTTTGGGCCAGGCATTCACTGAGGCCAAAAGCACTCGTAGCAAATCTCCCGTGTACATCAGCCTAACCGTTTATTAATTGGTGAAACTTTACTTTTTAACGCAATAAGAGAGATTTTGATTCCCAAACTCCAACGAACTAACAAATAGTCATACGTTTGTTGTTAACTGACTGATAACTCCTTGCATCGAGAGTAGAAATCACTTCAAAACGCACAGCGGGACATATCGGTGCTGACCAGCGTTGCCAAAGTATCGTACTCAGCATTGCATTTTCGTAGTTTCAGACCGATAACTATAGCAAAAAAAAATAAACCTCAATAAATAACAGTTTTAATGCTAACTTTGATGATTTTCTGTCGATATTTGTGTAGGTATCAGGACACCTCTCCTCCCGAAATTGACCTCTCTTTCGGCCACTTCTTTTGATTCTTTTTTGTAGGAGCAGCGATTAGCGGGCTTTTTTTTTATTATTGTTTCCTTTTTTTGTGGCCTTGAGCTGTCTCCTTTGTTGTAAAAAAAAGGTACGAGAGTTTGAGGCTTACAAATGATAAATACTTTGTGGTGAATACGATAATCTGGTGAGCCTTCTGCCTTTAACCCCACCAAGACCTTCCTTCAAGTATGTAATACCCGAAAATTTCTCGTCATATATTCGATTACTGACTTTCTCGACCTAATGAAGCTGCAACCTTATGTTTATCGTCCCTTGACTGGGTTTCTTGCGTCAAGGTAGAGGGCGCTTCATAACGCACTAGGGAACATGTATTGTCGATTACTGACTTTCTCGACCTAATGAAGCTGCAACCTTATGTTTATCGTCCCTTGACTGGGTTTCTTGCGTCAAGGTAGAGGGCGCTTCATAACGCACTAGGGAACATGTATTGGGCCCAGCGTTGCCAAATTATCGTACACACCATATTCCATTTCCGTAGTTTCTGATATCTACAGCAAAAACAAACAAAACAAACATCAATAAATAACAGTTTTAACGCTAAATTTAATATCCTCTCGTTATTTGTGCAGGTACGAGAGTTTGAGGCTTAAAAATGATAAATCCAGTGTGGTGAATACGATAATCTGGCAACGCTGATTGGGCCCCACGAAGACCTTCCCTCAGGCGCCCTTACCTGCATGGTCGCGTCTGTCATGAGCATCCCATCCTTCCACCACGTAATCTTGGCCTTGGGGCGGCTCCCTGATGCCTCGCACACCACCTTGTAGTGGCGCCCCTCCACCAGCTCCCCCTGCGGCGCCAGGATCTTCACCACGACGGGAGGAACTACGGAGGAAATACGGAAGAGATTAAAGAAGACGTGAACCACTGCAACGCCGCGAAATATTGGTCATCAGAGACGTTAATGAGCGACTCAGCGAGGGCCACCGAGGCGGAGAGAGAGGGAGGGGGAGAGGGAGAGAGGGAGAGGGGGAGAGGGAGAGGGAGAGGGAGAGGGGGAGGAAAGGAAAGAAGATGGGAAAAGAGAAGAAAATAGAAGAAAAGTAAGGGAGTAAAGAAAAAATGAAGATAAAGAGAGAGAGAGAGAGAGAGAGAGAGAGAGAGAGAGAGAGAGAGAGAGAACACACACACACACACACACACACACACACACACACACACACACACAAACCCCCCCACACACACACACATTCACAGGCAAACACCCGTCCACTTATTTTGTTCTGGATGTATGGAGGATATTCCTTTTATATACAATTTTCAGGAGCGGGGCAAGCAGAGGCAATTACCCTCTATCACCCTTAGGTCAACACGGGCTTAAAAAATAAATAAAAAAGGAATTCTGTCGGATTGAAGCACAAACACACACACGCACACGCAACAAACACACACACACACAAAACTCATACAAATACTGAAACTCTGGAAACAATATACAGATACACACACACACACACACACACACACACACACACACACACACACACACGGGTTATGATAGAAATGATAGCTACCTCACAGGAAAACACACACACACACACACACACACACACACACACACACACACAACTCCCCACACAACCCTCTTTCCTTTCCCTCCTCTCTCCAGCAACCCCCTTCCCCCCCACAACCCCCTTTCCTTTCCCTCCTCCCTCCAACAACCCCCTTCCCCCCTCACAACCCCCCTTCCCTCTCCTCCACCTTCCCCAAAATACTTACAGGTCATGTCGATAGTAAGAGTGACCGCCTCGGGAGCTGACAGGTTGGAGTTCGCGGCCTGGCAGGTAAGGACACGGTTGAGGTCGGCGCGTGTGAGAGTGGGGAGGGTGAGCGTGTTGACAGTGTACCCAGCCCGCTGTTCCTCGCTCACGTTGTCCAGTAAGGTCGTTGTCGTCCACCACGTCACAGTTGGAGGTGGACGGCCTAAGGGAAGGGGAGAAAAAGGAGGAATCTTAGGGCCGTATTATTAAACATTTCGTCGCCCAAGTACACCTATTTGACAAGGCTTTCGTAGGAGTTTTGTACAATTTTCTTTTTTTCTTAACTGCCATCGCTACCCCAAACACCACCACCACCACATTCACCACCACCACCACCACAAGTACCACCACCACCACCTCCACTATCACCGAAATCACCATGTACACGACTATAATATTACCTGCACACGACGCTCTCACCACCACAGACACACTAAAAAAACTTAACCAACACGTAAACTAGAAAAATATCAACACAGCAACCACCACCACCACCACCACCACCACGACCACCACAATACCACCACCACTGTTACTGCTTCCACCACAACCACCACCACCAACAACACATTCACCACCACCACCACAACCATACCACCACTACCAACTCCACCACTATCACACCATCACTGCACTCACCATACCACCCCCAACACCCTCCAAAAATACCACACCACTACCATGTTACCACCAAAGCATACCCAAAACACACCACACCACCTCCACCACCACACCCCGAACCACGACACCACAGCTCTCCTCCCCACTATACCACCACCACTATCACCACGCTACCACTACCACGACTTAAAATCACCACACCACAATCATGTCACCTCCATACCATCACACAACCCCCCCCCCCCCCAGAAAAAAAAACACCAACACCACCACCACCACCTCAACCATAAGCCCCCTCCCCTCCCCAACCACCACCACCACCACTATCACATCGCGTGCCTGGAAGTTCTGAATATCAAACACCTTTAAAACACGAGGAAGAATTTCATATTCTCGCCCGGGGAATATTCGGCCGGTGTAAATCTCGGCTCCCGGCGTTCACGGTGGGGCCGGAGTAGCCATCAGCCGCCGAACCGACCTTGGGGAGGCGAGGGAAGGGAAGGGAAGGGGAGGGGAATAAAGGGAAGGGGACGAGGAGGGTAAAAAGAAAGACAGGGGGAGGGAAAGGGAAGAGGAAGGAGGAGGAAGAGGTTGATATAGAAAGGAAGAAAGGAAAAGAAAGGGGAAGGGAGAGGAGACTAATAAAGAAAGAGAGGAGGAGAAAGGAAGGAAGGAAGGAAGAAGGAAGGGAAGGGGGAAGAAGGAGGGGAAGGAGAATGAGAAGGTAAAGAGGAAGGGAAAGAAGTAAAGGGAGAGGGTGAAAGAGAAAGGAAGGAGTAGGGAAGGGGAGGTAAGAAGAAGAAGGAGAAGGGGTAGGAGGAAGAAGGAGGAGGAGGAGAGGCTGAAAAAGAGAGGAAGGAGGAGGGGTAGGGGAGGAGGAAGGAGGAGGAGGAGGAGTCTAAAGAAAGAAAGGAGAAGGGGATAAGTTACATGAATAAGATTGAAGAGGAGAGGGAAGAGGAAGAGGAGGAAGGAGAAGAAGGGAAAGGAGGAAGTGGGAGGAGAAGGAGGAGGCTGAAAAGGAAAGGAAGGAGAAGGGAAAGAAGGAAGAAAGAGAAGGATGCTGAAAAGGAAAGGAAGGAGAATGGAAAGAAGGGAGGAGAAGGAGAAGAAGGAAGAGGCTGAAAAGGAAAGGAAGGAGAAGGGAGAGAAAGAAGAAGGAGAAGAAGGAAGCTGAAAAGGAAAGGAAGGAGAAGGGAGGGAAAGGTTTCAGAAATAAGGAAGAAGAATGAAAAAAAAATATACGTGCTGTGAGAAATGAAGGAAAAAGAGGTTGATGAAGGAAAACAAGAATATAAGGAAAGGAAATTAAGGAAAGAAAAAAGAACTAAAAAGAAAGAAAAAGAGAAGTGGATAGGTTTCAGAAATAAGGAAGGAGAATGAAAAAAAAATATACGTGCTGTGAGAAATGAAGGAAAAAAAGGTTGATGAAGGAAAACAAGAATATAAGGAAAGGAAATTAAGCAAAGAAAAAAGAACTAAAAAGAAAGAAAAAGAGAAGTGGATAGGTTTCAGAAATAAGGAAGAAGAGAATAAAAAACTGAGGCCTCGTTAGAAATGAAAGAAAAAAGTAGATAGAGGAGAAATAAGTAGATGAAAGAAAATGAAGCAAAAAAAAAAAGAGATAAAAAGAGAAAAAAAGGAGAAACGGGATAGCTTTAAGAAGTAAGGAGGAAGAGAATGAAAAACTGAGACCTTGTTAGAATTGAAAGAAAAATGGAAATAGAGGAAAAAGAAGAAGAGGAAAGATAAATAAAGCAAAAAAAAGAAAGAAAGAAAGAAAAAAAGGGGATAAGGATGAGGAGACAAAAAATGAGATCTTGTTAGAAATTAAAGAAAAAAAGGAAGATGAGAAAAAAATAATAAAAGCAAGGAAAATGAAGCAAAAGAAAAAAGAAAAAGAAAGAAAGGAGAAAGAGATAAGGATGAAGAGAATGAAAAACTGAGGCCTTTTTAGAAATGAAAGAAAAAAAGAAAGATGAGAGAAAAAGAATAAGAGGAAGGAAAATGTAGCAAAAAAAAAGAGAAAGCAAAAAGGAGAAGGAAATAACGATGAAGAAAATGAAATACTGAGGCCATGGGAGTCATACATCACCACAGGAATGGAAGAAAACACGTGACGAAGGAGGAGAAACAGGCGGAATATGAGGAGAGAAAATGAAGGGACAAACCGTGATAGAAGGGTCCCGAGGTATGTACTACAGGAGGAGAAAAAAATATAACTATCACGGGAAGGGAAAAAAATTGAGATAGACAGGAAAGAAAGGGAAGTAGAATGAGTGATATAGAAAGGAAGGAAGGGAATGGAGGAAAAAGGAAGAAAAATGGAGAACCGTGATATTGAGAACGAAGTGAATAAGAAGGAAATTAATATAAAGGAAAGAAATGAAAGAAGAATGAGTAGTATAGAAACAAAGGAAGGGAATGGAGCAAGGAGGAAAAAATTTAAAACCGTGATATTGAGAACGAAAGAGACTCAGAAGGAAATGAAGGAAGAGAAAAACCTCCATGGGAAAAGTTTAAACCGTAGAAAGGAAAAAGTATAAGAAAGAAAGAAAGAAAGATGATGAAGGGAAAGAAGAATAGGAGCAAAAAGGAACGGAATAGGAGACACTGGAAGAAAAGAAAGACCAGAGAAGGAAGAGGAAGATGGAAGAGAGAAGAACGTAGCAATAAGTGAAGGAAAAGAAAGAATAGAGGAAATAAAGATAAAAGCGATGAAAGAAAATGAGAATATGATCAAGAATGAACGAAAACTACAAAACGAGGAAGAAAAATGAAAAGAAAGAAGGAAGAGAGAAATAAAAATAGCAATAAGTGAAGGAAAAGAAGGAACAGAGGAAGAAAAAATAAAAGCGATGAAAGAAAATGAAAATATGACCAAGAATGAAAAAAAATAAAAGACGAGGAAGAAAAAGAAAAAGAAAATGAAGCCGAAAAAGAAGGAAGAGAAGAAGAGAAACAGAAAAAGATGAGAAAAAAAAAGAAAAACAGTAGATGAAATACGTAAAAGGAATAAGAGGAAAAGTGATAAATTAGGTACAAAAAGAAACGAGAAGAGGAGGAAGAGGAAAAAAAAAGAGAGAAAGAGAGAGAGAGTGAGAGCAAAAAAAAAAGAGCATCAATAAGTAAAATAAAAAAAATAATTAATAGGAGAAATACCGATAAATTAGACACAAAATGTATCTCTGAATAAACGGATCGCTGCCATAAAGTTAGAGAGAATAAAAAAAGAAGAGAAATAAAGAGAGGAGATGAATAAAGAGAGTTGGGTACAGTTTCAGAGAGAGAGAGAGAGAGAGAGAGAGAGAGAGAGAGAGAGAGAGAGAGAGAGAGAGAGAGAGAGAGAGAGAGAGAGAGAGAGAGAGAGAGAGAGAGAGAGAGAGAGAGAGAGAGAGAGAGAGAGAGAGAGAGAAAACGAGAACAAGAAGGAAAGAGAGAGAGAGAGAGAGAGAGAGAGAGAGAGAGAGAGAGAGAGAGAGAGAGAGACTGAGAGAGACTGAGAGATCAAGAGACACTAACCAAAGTAATGGATTTTAGAGTATGAAAGGAAATCTAAGTGGCGGGATGTGTTGGAAATTTAATCACTCGGAAATGGACGTGAAGGCAAGGCAAGGGGAGGTTCTGGCGCCGTCCGTTCTTCCCCTTCGCTAACCGCTTCTTTCGGCACCTTTTTTCAGCCGCTCCTCGCTCGCCCTCTCTCCCGACCCTCATCTCTTGGCATGGCGCTGTTTATCTTATTGCGGCGAGGGTTGTGTAAGTCAGCTCTTTGTGCCCTCAAAGCAAACATAGAAGGCGTTTTTTCCTTACGGGTCGAGAGTAAATAGGAGATTATAGAAGGATTGTGTGAAAAGTGTTTGTGTGTGTGTGTGTGTGTGTGTGGAGGGAGGGAGGTGTGTGTGTGTTTGTGTGTGTGTATGTCAGTCAGTCAGTCAATAAATAAATAAGTAAATAAGTGAGAAGAAAGTAAATAAGTAGATAAGTAAGTTAGTAAATAAGTAAATAAATTTGTGTGCGTGTGTGTGTTTTAATTTGATTGGTAAGTAAGAAAATGACACTCACAAAATAAAGACCATTTGCTCAACGTATCGAAATAATTAAACGACACACTCACTAAAAAACAAACAAACAAAAAAAAAACAGTACAAGTGTAGAGTGTCGTACCAGCTGACGATTTCCAAGTTATTAAATGATCCTTTTATGCAAGCCGTGACGCAACGCTCCCGGTATGAATGCGATCTTTATTAATATCAATTTCGCTGTCGCCTGTTCTTTGCCCTCAATAACCATTCATGAGCTCGCGCGTCAGGCCGTCCGCTGGGGGTGACGCTGTAGAGCACCGGCATAACAAACACGCATCGCATTCAGAGAGTTTTGGAAGCAGAGCATGAAAATATAGTTAGCTCGCAGTTGCATACGTTTCAACCGATACAATTAGAGCTTGCGTAATATAGTCCGTTCCTAAGCTCATATTTTCACCCACACAAGCTTTTTGTTATCATTAGAGTTTGTTATGTGGTTAGTTCTACAAGCAAACACATCGCATTCCTCTTCTCTACTGCCCTCTCCTCTCCTCTCCTCTTCTCTTCTCTCCTCTCCTTTCATCCTCGGGGTCAGTTTCGTGTGGGACGGGTCGTGACGTGGAAAAGTGTCAATGAGAAATGGAAATAAAAGGAAAATGCAGGAGGGAAAGAGTTCTGCCTCAATACGTGAAGAGCATTTCGTTAGCATTTAAATTTACGTAATGTAGTTCGTCCTCAGGTCACTGACATTACATCACGTCACTTTCATAATGGCTCGTAACAGGAACACGACCCTCGACCACTAGTTTGTTTTCTAATATTAATTAATTATACGTTGATATCAGTATCGTCCATCAGGCTTCAGTTGCAAACGTAATATATGTCTGTAAGAAAAAACCACTTCGACTTGATTACACATGACTTTTTCTCTTGATAGGTTTCACTCAGGTTCATTTAGGGTTCTTTTTTAATGTTATGGCTCGGGGTTCAAGACTTTTTTTTCTGTGGCGAAGATAGGCTTGTTTTTTTGGAGGGGCCTGATGGTATGGCCCAGCTCATTATGGCGCAGGCTTGTGTTTATAGTGCTGCCCTCTCGGAGCTCATCTTTAATCCTAGAATCTAGAGTCCGGGTTGATAGGTGGTATTCTGGACAGCATGTGGGTAGTTTTAAGCCACTCGGAGGCGGCTGAAAAATCCCAGCTTGGTGGCACCGGGCGGGGATTGAACTCGCGTCGCCCTGAACGCGGTGCCGTCACGCTGTCGACTCAGCCACCGCCTCCCCCTTCTTACCGTTTCCATTGTCACATGACGGTACAAGGGCTGAACCGTCTTTACCTTGCTCCTAACCTCTATGACCTTACGCTTGAAGCCACCAGACCACCCCACCACCCTTTTGATTACCTATTCTGCTTGAAGTCATTGTTTGAAGCATAAACGCAGGTCACTATTCTCCGACGCTTCCGCCTCCCACATCAATTATTTCCAAAGGTCGAAAAGGAGATCAATCGGGTTCTAAAGAGTGTGTATATTATGTTCATGCTCTGTGTAGGTATTTCAGTCTTTCCACCACTATCCCATCCTGTTTGTGTGTCGGTATTCTATTCTCTGTTTATTGTGCCGGAATCTCAGTCTTCTCTATCCTATTTTTTGTTATGATTTGGAACTTTGAATCAAGACGAGTCATATTATCAGACATTTCGGCGCCCGTGGACATTTCAGCTCCCAAGAACACGCATTTGATAGGGCTTTCGCAGTAGTAGTTGTGGGTATTTACATGGGTAGTAAGGGTATAGTCTGTCCACTTAAGTCCGACCCAAGCTGACAACATAAACCTAAGCGTGTTCGTAAGCACAGTGCAAATTAGCAGAAAGTCTTGCGTAAGATAAATTCTGTTCACTTAAGTCTAACCCAACCTGACAACATAAACCTAAGCGTGTTCGTAGGCACAGTGCAGATTAGCAGAGAGTGCCGCGTGAGATAAACACAAACAGAGGTTAAAGAAAACTTGGAAGGTATAGCAGTAACCAATCAGCACTCAGCTTACAAACACACTTATAGGCTTATATTGTCAGCTTGGGTCGGACTTAAGTGAACAGACTCTACCCATACTACCCATGTACATACCCACAACTACTACTGCGAAAGCCCTATCAAATGCGTGTTCTTGGGAGCTGAAATGTCCACGGGCGCCGAAATGTCTGATAATATGACCCGTATTGACTCCAAGTTCCAAATCATAACAAAAAATCGGATAGAGAAGACTGAGATACCGGCACACAAAACAGAGAACAGAATACCGACACACAAACACAGAATGGGATAGTGGTGGAAAGACTGAAATACCTTCACAGAGTCACCCCTTCAGCTACGGCGTGGGTACCAGGCCGTAAAAAGAGTAAAGTCCACGGTTTCATATTGTGTTTTTCGCTGTGTGTTAGAAGACTCCGCAGCATATTCCCGCCAAAGGTGAGAAAAACCCCCAGCGAAAGGCTTTACTGCCCTTCCCCGCGAATAGATAAACACATAAAAACTTAAAGACATGGAAGAGAGAGGAAAAGAGGGAGAGAAAGGAAGAGAGAAAGCGTGCACGAGGGAAGTAAAAAAGAGGTCGGCGCTGACTGAATAGCAAATAAAAAAGAGAAAACCACTCTGACGAAGAACTGCAACCGGGTCGGGCGAAGACAAATAGAACGCGAGAATAGAAAGACAGAGACGGATGCACCCGACCGAGGGGCAAAGAAAACACAGACATAACAAAGGCAAAAAACGACAGTGAAGGACATGGGCAAAGAGGGCGAGGAGAGAACCGGCGAACAAAAATTAAGACGAAAACTAAATTGGGAACGAGGAAGACGACGACGACGAGAGAGAGAGGGAGAGGGAGAGGGAGAGGGAGAGGGAGAGGGAGAGAGAACGGAAGAAAAATGGAGGAAAAAAATGAAGAATAAATGACAAAAGAAGGAAAAGAAAGAAGAAAAGAAGGAAGAAAAGAAAAAGGAAAACGGAAAAAAAGAAAAGAAAAATAAGATATACAAAGAGAGAGAGAGAGAGAGAGAGAGAGAGAGAGAGAGAGAGAGAGAGAGAGAGAGAGAGAGAGAGAGAGAGAGAGAGAGAGAGAGAGAGAGAGAGAGAGAGAGAGAGAGAGAGAGAGAGAGAGAGAGAGAGAGAGACAAACACACACACACACACACACACACACACACACACACACACGGAAACAAAGAGAGTAAAACAAACATCAGCCTACAATGAACCTGGTAGGCTGCCTGGCTGACTGAATTACTCCCTGAATAGCGAACGGCCTGCCAACCTGCCTGACTGACTGACTGACGGCCCGCGTGACTGACTGACTGACCGGCTGACTGCATTCCTCTTCTCGACTCCCCTTTCCTCTCCTCTCCTCTCCTCTTCTCTCCCCTCCTCTCCTTTCATGGTCGGGGTCAGCTTCGTGTGGGACGGGTCGTGACGTGGAAAAAGTGCCAATGAGAAATGGAAATAAAAGGAAAATACAAGAGGGAAAGAGTTCTGCCTTCCATAAAACCTCAAATGACCTTCCTCGTGTGTGTGTGTGCGCGTGTGTGTGTGGGGGAAGGAGGGGTAGTGTGTGGGGGGGAGAGGAGGTGTGTGTGTGTCTGTGTGTTTTATGGCGCAGCTGTTGGTGTTAATACGTTGTTGTGTCGCTTCTGGCGTATTGCATTGTGTAGTATCTTGGGCCGTGTGTGTGTGTGTGTGTGTGTGTGTGTGTGTGTGTGTGTGTGTGTGTGTGTGTGTGTGTGTGTGTGTGTGTCCAGTACTTTCATTTATACTTTACTGTCTCAGCCGGGCGTGTGTATAGATGTCAGACCTATCTTGTCCTACTCTTCCTTATTGTGTGTGTGTGTGTGTGTGTGTGTGTGTGTGTGTGTGTGTGTGTGTGTGTGTGTGTGTGTGTGTGTGTGTGTGTGTGTGTGTGTGTCTGTTTGTCAATCCCTCTCTCTATCTCTACATCTATCAATCTACCATCTCCCCCAAAATTCTCCTCCCGAAATTGACCCCTCTTTCGGCCACCTCTTTGGATTCTTTTTAGGAGCAGCGAGTTGCGGGCTTTTTTTATTATTGTTTCCTTTTTTTGTGCCCTTGAGCTGTCTCCTTTGTTGAAAAAAAAACACCTTCTCTACATCCCTCTGTCTCGTATATGTCCTATCCTGTCCAATTCTACCTTATGTCTGTGTCTCTCTACCTGTTTGTCCACCCCGACCTCTCTCTCTCTCTACATGCATCCGTCAATCTCTCATTCCCCATAACCCTTCTCTACATCTCTGTCTCATATATGTCCTATCCTGTCCAATTCTACCTTATGTCTGTGTCTCTCTATCTGTTTGTCCACCCCGACCTCTCTCTCTATACATGCAACTATCAATCTCTCATCTTGTCCTATCCTGTCCTATTCCACCTTATGTCTCTGTCTGTGTCTCTCTCTACCTGTGTGTCCACCCCGACCTCTCTCTCTCTATACATGCATCGATCAATCTCTCATCTCCCCCTTCCCTTCCTCCTCCACACCCCTCCAAGTCTCACATTTGTCTGGTTTCGCTGTAATATCGGTCCTTATACTCGTTCACATCAATTTAATCGCCCCACATTTGCCTTCCACCGCTTCCCGTCATTCCAGGCATCGCATTTATTGTGTGTTCATCCCGTACGCTCACTCAGCCTCAAGCAACGAGTGTCAGGCCGTGGGCGTCGCTAATGGACCGTCAGGGAATTCGTATTCATTCGGTGATCTCAAAGTCACGAGCGCGCGCACACACATACAGATAGACAGTTAGATAGATAGAGGGCGAGAGAGCGAGAAAGCGAGAGAGCAAGAAAGCGAGAGAGCGAGAAAGCGAGAGAGCAAGAAAGCGAGAGAGCGAGAAAGCGAGAGAGCGAGAAAGCGAGAGAGCGAGAGACAGGCAAACACACACACACACACACACACACACACACAGACAGAGACAGAGAGAGAGAGAGAGAGAGAGAGAGAGAGAGAGAGAGAGAGAGAGAGAGAGAGAGAGAGAGAGAGAGAGAGAGAGAGCACAATATGAACATTTCCCGGCACCCATATTCCCAGTTTTTCTCCTACTCTCTGGTCCCCGAGTAAAAACACTGAGATGTGGCTTCGAAACTAACCATTGGGTGCTCAGGAAAATACTCTCATTGTGATTCCTATTCAAAATGATCTAACATGACTAACCAAACCCAATCTAAGCCAACCAAACCTAACGTAACCTGACCATCCCTGAAATATCCTGACCTAACCAACCGATCCTAACCTACCCTAACCAAACCTAACCTGACCTCACCTAATCTAAGTTACCTAACCTAACCTTACCAATCCTAACCTAACATTACCAATCCTTAGCTAACTGAGCCTAACAGAACCGAACCGAACCTAACCTAACCTCACCTCACCTCACCTACCCTAACCCAAACCTAACCTGACCTATCCTAATCTAAGTTACCTAACCTAACCTTACCAATCCTAAGCTAACATAACCAATCCTTACCTAACCTCACCTCACGTCACCTCACCTCACTTCACCTCATCTAACCTAACCTAAGCTAACCTAACCTGCCGCGTTCAAGAGTGGGCGCCGCATACCAGTAGAGAGATAGGACATACGCTTTTCCCGGTCGCCCGACGAGTAGCCAGGCAGCCAGCGCCCCAGCCAGCCAGCCAGCTTACCCTCGCAACGTCCTGCTTCTGCACAAATAATCCTCCCCGCTTCATAAACACCTCGCCCACACATGCACGGACCACAAACCGCCGCCGCTGCCCCAGGAATGACTAGTCGCCCGCCTCACCACGCCATGAAGTGTATTTACATTATTTCTCATCCTGTGTTCCTTGGCGGCGGGGCTCTTAGTGGTACCCCTTACCACGCAACGCGCACTCTGTCTTGGCGTGCTGGTCTCCATGTGGCGTTATAGCAGTGTTTCCATGCATTGTAGCGCTGTCAAGAGGGTCAATATGCCTTAAACTAATTCTTATGTGTTTCTCTTGGCTTCTCTCTTAGTTTCCTCTTCGTGCTGGGATGTGTATTGTAGAAAGACTTATAATTTCACTCTTTCAGGGCAGTGTTCCCATGTATTGTAGCGCTGTCAAGAGGGTCAACAAGCCTTAAACTAATTCTTATGTGTTTCTCTTGGCTTCTCTCTTAGTTTCCTCTTTGTGCTGGGATGTGTATTGTAGAAAGACTTATAATTTCACTCTTTCAGGGCAGTTTTCCCATGTATTGTAGCGCTGTCAAGAGGGTCATTAAGCCTTAAACTAATTATGATGTGAGGCTCTTGGTTTCTCTCTTAGTTTCCTCTTTGTACTGGTGTGTGTGTGTGTGTGTGTGTGTGTGTGTGTGTGTGTGTGTGTGTGTGTGTGTGTGTGTTATAATTTCACTTTCTCTGCTTTGTTTTGCTTTCTTGGCTAGTTTCTGTATCGGAAGGAAGCCCCCCCCCCACACACACACAACGCCCCCCCTCCACCCCCCCCCCCCCCCACACACACACACACAGACTCGCTCTCACTCGCGCAGACAATAGCAAAGAGTTATTAACAGGCATCTGGCACTTCGAGACTCCTCCCTGTGTGTCTATTGTGCGCTTCTGGGAGAGGTTTCAACACGCCATAGAGACGCGCGATCCTGACAAACACACGGCCGGTGGCACTGAAAGACAGACACACACACACACACACACACACACACACACACACACACACACACACACACACACACACACACAATGGAGCGAGCTTATGGGACGTCACATCACAAGGTATTAAGAGAAGATGGCGCCACTATAAACATTTGCCTGCGCCATGACGAGCTGGGGCCGACTACCATCCAGGCCCCTCAAGCAAGCCTACCGGCGCTATAGGTTCAGACGTAAAAAAAAAAAAAAAAAAAAGCCAACAGCTGCGCCATAACACACACACACACACACACACACACACACACACACACACACACACACACACATGAATAAACTAACCAAAAGGAGAGATGCAAATATTACCTAACTGACAGATATAGATTGATAGATAAAAGCAAACAAACATACGTACATACATACACACAAACAAATTACATACAAACATATTCATGGATAAACTGATCGGAAAGATAAATAGGGATACAAACTGCCCGGTAGATTGGTAGATAAACATATAGATAGACAGACAGGGATAAAGGCTGACAATCACACACACACACACACACACACACACACACACACACACACACACACACACACACACACATACACACCTATACATATGTACATAATTATGGTCATTAATAAAGTAGAGAGTTGCGAAAGAGAGAGAGAAATAGGAATACAAACAACGATAGATAGATAGACAGATAGATAGATAGATAGACAGATAGAGTCGAGCAAGTAAAGAGTTCGAGACAGTCATCACATCAACAATAAATAGATAGATGAAATAATAGATAGACAGACGGGTAAATACATAGACCAATACAATAGAACGACAGACACAATAGACAGAGATATAAAACAGATAGACAGAGTAAAATAAAATAGATAAACAGATAAAAATAAAAATAAATGAAAAAAAATAAAAGATAACAGATAAAACAGATAGACAAATAGAATAGATAGACGGATAGAGGGATAGAGAGATAGATAGATAGACAGGTAAGAGTTCTAGACAGGTGAAAAAGATACATGAAATTGATTGACGGATAGATAAATTGACTGACGGATAGATATAGTGACTGACGGATAGATATAGTGATTGACGGATAGATAAATAGATTGACGGATAGATAAATTGATTGACGGACTGAGGGATAGAGGGATAGATAAAAGCGGACATGTTCTAGACACGTATCATATCAACAAAATACCTGTACCTATCGTGTTCTTAAAGCGTCGCCATGATCAAATAACTCCATTAATTACAAAGTCAGTTCAGTCTCGTTCGCTACAAAAAATATATTTCCTCCAATTAATTTCTCTCTCTCTCTCTCTCTCTCTCTCTCTCTCTCTCTCTCTCTCTCTCTCTCTCTCTCTCTCTCTCTCTCTCTCTCTCTCTCTCTCTCTCTCTCTCGACCGTCACTTCCTTCAACTTAATATCAACTAGAGTAGAAATGCAACGTTTTGGAGTCTTCTGATTAATGTAAAATCACTTAGGTTTAAGGACAGACCACCAAGTCTGGACCATGGGGTCTGTGTGGTCTGATTTTCTATGTAAATCTCTCTCTCTCTCTCTCTCTCTCTCTCTCTCTCTCTCTCTCTCTCTCTCTCTCTCTCTCTCTCTCTCTCTCTCTCTCACCCAAGTTACCAGGATATATTCACCCTCGCAGCCTGAAGCTTATTAAACACGTAGATTAAATTAACTTGAGGGACACGCTAAGTTACGCCTTGCCTCGGCGCACTCCTCCGTCACTTTGGTCTTCCTCGTATCCATGTGGAGTCGCTGTAGGAAGGCACAAACTCTCCTTATACTACCTCTCACTCACACATGCTACAGTCCTTCCTTTACTATGATATAACAGCGGTAGAATTATGATGGGGCTTCTTATATATAGGTTAACTCGACTCGACGAATACTAACTTCCTTTACACTAACTTTCTCTCCTTATACAAACACTCCTTATACTACCTCTCATGCTATAGTCCTTCCTTTACCATGATATAACAGCGGTAGGATTATGATGGGGCTTCTTATATATAGGTTAAGCGTCCATTGTATTGTGAGGACGAATTTGTATTGGCTTATTTTTTCTTATCGGGGCCTGATGGTCGGCCCTAACCCGTTGTGGCGCAGGCAAGTGTTTATAGTAGCGCCATCCTGCTTGGCTCATGCTGCCCCCAGAGCTCATAGAGAGAATTTAAAGTCCGGGTTGATAGGCGGTCTTCAGGACAGCTTGTGGATAGTCTTAGGCCCTCAATCTCACACCCACACCAAAATTTGATAGGATAGGTCGTGTTAGTATTTCCATGGGTAGTTTTACGAGCCTAGTGACAATTTGACAAGACTTCTGCACCATGAATGTGAAAGAAAAACTCATGAGCACTTGAGTTCTCTCCTCTGTGGCCTTGGGAAATTGTTCGGATGAGAGCGAGTTCGTATGTCGGGGAGTTTGCATGTCAGGTAATGTGGAGGAGATCGTATGAAGGGGACTTTGGGTCGTATTTTAAAACATTTCGTCGCCCAAGTTCACATATTTGACATGGCTTTCGTAGGAGCTGTAGGCCTTTCCAGGGGTAGTTTTATGACCCTGGTGGTAGTTCGACCCTTCTTCTGTGCCATGAACCTTAAAAAACACTCATGAAGACCCGATTGATCCCCTCTTTGACCTTTAGAAATAGTCGATGTGGGAAAAATACAGCCCTTTGCACTGTGGCGAAACTATATGAGAAGGCGAACTAGTGGAGGGCGAGGCTGGATCAGATCGACCTCACCTCTGTCTCCGCTTTCTGTTTGTCTCAGGTTCTTTGAGGTCGCGTCTTGGTAGTGCGCGTTATTGGCCTGATTTCAGTTCTGTGTGTGAAGGAAACCCGCGGAATGAGTACAGCGCAGGGCTTAAAGGTGAAGAGCGATACTGGTCGTGAGGTATGAGTTTAGTTTATATCGCACTGTAAATATGTGTGCAGAGCGGAATCGATCACTTTGCTTCCGTGAAACTGAATATACACATAAACCACCGAAGCCCGGCGTCCATAAGTACACAAAATGTATTAGGTTATCCAGACTATTAGCATGTAAAGCAATATCGCTGTTAACATCGGAAACAAATTATTCCCGCCGTAAAATATATGATGTTCGGGATTACTGCTACGCAAGAAGATAGACGCTACTGCATGCGAATCTGTTGTGTTCGTGTTTTCATGGAATTCGTTTTTTGTCGAGTCTGTTTTGCAAGGTCTGTGTTGAGTTGCTGCAGCGAACCTCATACGCCTCGCATTCTTGAGTCTTTTTTTCATAAGCTTCAAGAATGTTTGTTAGCGCGTTACCAAGTGATATTCTGAGGGGACACGAACCCAACCTCTGCTTAATCTACGTCTCCTGCAGCGATCCTCATACACCTGACATTCTTTAGTCCTTTTTTTATAAGCTTCAAGAATGTTTGTTAGCGCGTTACCCAGTGATATTCTGAGGGGACACGAACCCAACCTCTGCTTAATATACCTCTCCTGCTGCGATCCTTATACGTCAGGCATTCTTTAACTTTTATTTATAGGCTTCAAGAATTGTGTCGTTAGTGTGATACCCAATGAGACTCCGAAGGGACACGAGTTTGGGTGGAATTCGAGGGAGTCCAAGTCTCAGAACCCAACCTCTGTTCCATCTTCGTCTATTATTTTGCCGTTTTTTGCTAGACTTGATGAATTGATGTTTCTTAGTTTGGTAAGCAGCGATATTCTGAGGCGACACGAAATTGGGTGGAATTTAAGGGAAGTGCAAATCGCAGAACCCAACCTCTGTTCCATCTTCGTCTATTATTTTGCCTTTTTTTACTAAACTTGATGAATTGATGCTTGTCAGTGTGGTACGCAGTGTTATTCTGAGGCGACACGAGGCTGGGTGGAATTCAAGGGTAGTGCGAGTCTCAGAACCCAACCTCACCTTCGGCTTCGTCTCCTGTTGTATTGAATGTGGTGGTCGCATGTCCTATCTGCCGGACGAGCAATACAGACGCACTACAGTATACAGACCGTCAATTTACACCACCACGTCGATGTCAGCTTAAGTAATGTAGGCAGTCAATCACATGCACCCAGCGAATACGTGTTTGCGACAGGAATACGCGAAACACCTCTGCTAACAAGGGTGGAGTTGTAAAATACGTGAATTAAGTAGCAATATGTATTTTCAATTTCGTGTTCTGACTTTTTTTTTCTCGTTTCCACGTTTTCTACACCCACGCGGGGTTACAATAAGCTGTTACGAGGAAAGAGAAGAAAATAAATAAGAGAAAATACTGAATAGCAATGAGACGCGAGTTTGAATTATTATCAGTATTTTATAGCATTTAATTCCCTTTACCCTTATGTAGTTAGGTGATTATATATGTAAGGATCTATCAATTTATCTATCTGTCTGTATCTGTATATATCTATCATTTAGGGCGTATTTATCTGTCTATCTACCTATATTATGTATCAAGCTGTCCTTCTATCTATATCTACCTCTATCTCTATCTTTTATTAATCTGTATCTTCTCTGTCTCTCTTTATGAACACAATAGTAAACGTGTAATATGTTCAGTGGTTATCTATATCTACTCTATATATTGTATCTGTCTGTCTATGTGTGTGTGTGTGTGTGTGTGTGTGTGTGTGTATACATTTATCTATCCATATACACACACTGGGACCCAGAGCAGCACACAAGTGTTTAATATGGTGAGTGGCTGCGGTGATCGATGGTGGCCGCGGCGGCGTTATGAAGGTTGTCTGCGGCGCCGTGACTAATGGGAGCGTCATCAAGCAGCAGCGGAGCGCGGGAAGCGGCGCCCACACGCCACACGCGGGCACGAGACACACGCCCTGCCCCACGCCTACCGCAGTGCTTGTGAGACTTGCAAAGGGTACTGAAAACACCTCTTATTACGATGTGACAGACATGGGGGAATGTGTTATCTACAGTAAAGAAAGCAGCCCAAGGGGGGAGGCGGTGGCTGAGTGGTTAGCGTGACGCCGCCGAGTCTAGGAGGACGTGAGTTCGCTCCCCACCCGGTGCCACAAGCTGGGATTTTTCAGTCCTCGCCGAGTGGCCTAAAACTACCCACATGCTGTCCAGAAGACCACCTATCAACCCGGACTCTAGATTCTCTGATGAGCTCCGGGGGGGGGGCATGAGCCAAGCAAGATGGCATCACTATAACCACTTGCCAGCGCCACAACGGTCTGGGGCCGAGTATCAGGCCCCACCAAGAAAGCCTACCGGAGCTATAGGCGAAACGTAAAAAAGAGTGCAAAAGCAAGAAACCCTCGCTAAGCGCTGCACTTATAAAAGTAAACAGCAATAAGTGGCCAGCGGAGAGGTCAATAGCCAGCAAACACCTGTAGTTAATAGCTGTTTACTTCCGTGTCTGTCCGTTTGTCTACATTAATGCAGGTGTGTGAGTGTTCATGTATGCATGTATAAATGATTATGTGTATGTATATTTGTATGCAGAAGTGAACATGCTGAATTTCCGGAAAGAACTATTAAAAAAATCATGAACACATTTTTCAAGAACAGCGATCAGGTAATGGAACACAGAAGCATTTATGGAGAGCCGATGAATAAAACTTGACTATCCTAAATGTAACATCGGACATTGCCACTCGCATGTCCCAGAGCAAACAATTAAAGTCCGCCAACGAATAGTCTCTTCTTGGTAAATGTCACGCTTCGATCCTGTTAAATTTACGGACATCACAAACTTTCCCGTGATAAGTTACGTGAGGTCGTTCAACTCTAACTCATCCCTCTCTGGTTCTTACTGTCATATATTTGCGCTTCTTTATGAGGTCTTTTATCATCTTTATTAGTTTACTGTTGATGTTCACTGGTGGCTTTTTTTTTTTGTCCTGCTTCGTCTGGTTCTGGGGGCTTCGTGGTGCAGTGGTTAGCACACTCGGCTCACAATCGAGAGAGCCCGGGTTCGATTCCCGAGCGGAGTGGAAAAATTTGGGCGGCTTTTCCGATACCCTACGCCCCTGTCCACCCAGCAGTGAATGGGTACCAGGTATTAATCGGGGGTAGTGTCCCGTCTCCTGGGGTCTGTTCCCTTCTCCTATAATTCCTTCCCCTCCTGTCTCTCTCCGGCATATGACCACAGATGTTGCGCCGACTAAACGAAACTTTCCAACTTCTTCTGCTGCTTTCATTACGATTTAAGATACTCTCATGCCCTTAGGAGGATGCGTATGTGTGTATGTTTTTGGAT
This sequence comes from Eriocheir sinensis, assembly GCF_024679095.1. Taxonomy (NCBI): domain Eukaryota; kingdom Metazoa; phylum Arthropoda; class Malacostraca; order Decapoda; family Varunidae; genus Eriocheir; species Eriocheir sinensis. The sequence goes on along the minus strand of NC_066578.1, from coordinate 6,682,937 downwards.
TCTGTTCGAGGATAGAAAAAGAAGGAAGGGAATAGAGAAAGGAGTGAATAAGGAAGGTAGGGAGGATTGGAAAGGGAGCAGAAGGAAGGAAGGAATGGAAGGAGAGAAAAATGAAGGGAGGGAGGAAAGGAAGGAGAGAGTAAGGAAGAAAGGGAGAAAAGGAAAGAGAATAAGAGAGAAACACAGCAAAGGAAGAAGAAAATACGGAAGGAAGGAGGAAAGGAAGGAGAAGGAAGGAAGACAGCAAAGGAGAGAGAGAATGTACGTAACTTTGTAAACACACACACCCACACGCACACGCACACACACACACACACACACACACACACACACACACACACACACACACACACACACACACACACACACACACACACACACACTTATTAGCTAGAAGAAAAAACGTTGCGCCTTTGTTCATAATTCAACGATTTCTCTGATTCCAAACTGCCTCTTTTTTTCTCTGTTTAGACACTTTTTCATGTTTTTTTTTTCCTTCACTGAGCATTGTTGAACGGCAGCCATTGAACGTTTTTATTGATATTAAGAACAACACTCTTTATCCTTCATTCTCTGTAAATCATAATCAATTTTTATTGCGTTCTTTTCGAAACTCATCTTTTATATTTACGGCTAACGCAGGAGATTAATATATAGTGTAGCTTTTCCACACATATATATAGAGTTATACATACACATCTATGGCATCCAGGTAGAGCAAGCGGTGACTTTCTATATCTATCTATCTATCTATCTATCTATTTATCTATCTATCTATCTATCCATCTATCCATCTCTCTCACTTTATATCTGTCTTTTTCTCCCACACAACCTCTCTATATCTATCCATCTCTCAATTATATCTATGTTTCTCTCTACCTCTCTATCTATCTATGTCTCTCTATCTCTCTCCTTTACCCTTTCCCTCTCTCTCTTCCTCCCTCCCCACGCTTCCCTACTAAACCCTCTAAGTCAGTCTTCAAAACATGTCAACCAGCGTTTAGGTCCAGCACGCGGCGGCCTCTATAGCTGCGGCCTTACTAACGTGACATCTACTAAGCGGACACGTAAACAAGGCTTCTGAGAGTCCCTTCCTTGCTATGGTACCACTTAAGGGCTGTTGTGGTTGTGTGTTGCAGGGTACCGAGCTGTGACCTACGCTGTTTGACTTATAAATCGTTTAGTTTACACACACACACACACACACACTTACTCACTACAAACAACCCTCGACATACACACATACACACACACACATACAGACTTCACTCCCCTCACACACACACAGAGATATAACGTGCCCTGGACATAACGGGAACCAATTACGAGCTTTGTTATCTTTCTGGGGCTGAAGAAATGATGGAGGGAGGGAGGGCGCGGGATCTTCTGGCGCTCCCCTTCCTTTCTGTCTTGTAAGAGCTCACGAGGCCGCTGTCTTTGTCACGCGAGTGTGTGTGTGTGTGTGTGTGTGTGTGTGTGTGTGTTACTAACGCTCGGTTAAATAGGAATAGTGTCAGAAGTCGTGGTAGAAATGGTAGTAGTAATAGTAGTAGTAGTAGTAGGAGGAGGAGGAGGAAGAGAGGGAGAAGAAGGAGGAGGAGGAGGAGGAGGAGGAGGACTAGGAGGAGGAGTAAAAGTAGTAGTAGTAGTAGTAGTAGTAGTAGTAGTAGTAGTAGTAGTAGTAGTAGTAGTAGTAGTAGTAGTAGTAGTAGTAGTAGTAATAGTAGTAGTAGTAGTAGTAGTAGTAGTAGTAGTAGTAGTAATAGTAGTAGTAGTAGTAGTAGTAGTAGTAGTAGTAGTAGTAGTAGTAGTAGTAGTAGTAGTAGTAGTAGTAGTAATAGTAGTAGTAGTAGTAGTAGTAGTAGTAGTAGTTAAGAATAATATGTGTAGGAAGGTTTGTAATATTAAATAAAGATGGTTGTCGGCCACAGTCATTGGCGGGGTGGGGCCAATGAATTGCTTTGTGAAAGGATATGAGAGAATATACCGCTCACAACGCAACTCTAATAGATGGAGGCCCGTTGAAAAGGTAGTAGTAGTAGTAGTAGTAGTAGTAGTAATATCCATTGTTATTATCGTATAGTAATGAATAATCAGAGCGTTTGTTTGTTTCCTAGTATATTATGTATGAGTAATTTCATGCATTTACAACTCTCCATTTAGTGTTGCTGCGTGAAACGATGAATTACTGTTCCTTTAACCATAAATTGCTGTTGCACTGAACGATGATAATTGGCGTTATGTTGAGCGATAAATTCACGAAGTTTTTAACACACACGAGGGCTTGAGGAGCGGCGAGGGGCGTGTGTCTCTGCCCCGCCCCTGCACACCCGTGGTTGGTACTGTATAGGACAAGATCAAGAGAATAGACGGTAAATTCTGTTGATCTTGGTACAGGGTATAGTCAGACGCAGCCACGCCCCTTCCTCCCCATCTCCCCTATTCCTCCCTCTTCTCCCCTCTCCACTCCCCTCCACCGCCCCTATCCCCTTCTACCCCTCTTCTTCCCCCCTCCCCTTTCCCAACAAAGGCATTTGAACTCCCCACCCCCGAAAAATCTCTCTCTCTCTCTCTCTCTCTCTCTCTCTCTCTCTCTCTCTCTCTCTCTCTCTCTCTCTCTCTCTCTCTCTCTCTCTCACACATCATATATTTGCAGAGGCCGAACAGATCAGTCGGGTTCTATTGAGTATACTTTTTAGGTTCGTGGTACAGAAGAAGGGTCAAACTATCAGAGGGGTCATAAAACTACCCCTGGAAATACCCCAAACTCTAAGGAAGCCCTGTTAAATGTTTGTGCCTGAACGCCAAATTGTGTTTAAAAGTACGGTCGCGTGTGTCTTGTTCAGCAACCAACGCTACTGTACTTTCTCTCCTCCTCCTTCATTACGCGAAGGTTCCTTTAGCACACAGCAATACACGCAAGATTGTTAGCACATGTAGATGTTGTTGTTGTACAGTTTATAAGTACGAAGACATTCATATCTAGTTAATTTAGCCTAATATAATGAAAGTCGCGAAGTGTTTTATGACTTCAGTTGGTGAATTAAGCTTTGGATGTCACGAAAGAAAATGAGATTATATGCATTTTTTCCATTTCTTGCAATACGTTTTTTATCTAGTACGACATTATTCTACTCCAAAGTAAAGTATTTTATAGTTTAAATCGACACGTTAAGCTTCGTATATCGGCAAAACGTTAAGACTTTAAGCTATGAATTACAACCGTTGCAGAATATGTTGGCAAACGTCGCATTCGAGGAAAATTGATCGAATGTTTCAAAATACGCAATGGTTATACGAACGTGCTTCTGATCGTAAAGTTCATAATACTCACTGGTTTTACGAATGTGCATCCAATCGTAAACTGGTTCCTAAGAAAATACAGTGTGAAATTCGTAAACTGGTCTAAGAAATCATGGTGTGAAATTCGTAAACTGGTCTAAGAAATCATCGTGTGAAATTCGTAAACTGGTCTAAGAAATCATGGTGTGAAATTCGTAAACTGGTCTAAGAAATCATGGTGTGAAATTCGTAAACTGGTCTAAGAAATCATGGTGTAAAACTCGTAAACTGGTCTAAGAAATCATGGTGTGAAATTCGTAAACTGGTCTAAGAAATCATGGTGTGAAATTCGTAAACTGGTCTAAGAAATCATGGTGTGAAATTCGTAAACTGGTCTAAGAAATCATGGTGTGAAATTCGTAAACTGGTCTAAGAAATCAAAGTGTGAAATTCGTAAACTGGTCTCTAAGAAAATGCTGTAGAAAATTCGTAAACTAAGCCAAGAAAATACAGTGGAAAATCGATTTATGCGGTTATGCGGACCTTGAAATATATATATAAAAAAAATATCCCGGTCGTGAGAAAACATGTGCGTAAGCCAAGGCGAAAGTTAAGCTCATGTGTTGAAATGCATGAGCCAAGGTGCGTCGGAAACCCCCGGAGGCTCCCAATTCAGGTAAGGTGGACAGAGCGAGACAGAGCGAGAGAGAGGGAGAGATCGGTGCATTGCCATCACAAAGGGGGCGGCGGTGGGGTGGGGGGTGACTCAGTTGACAGGGCTGAGGCGGCGCGGCAGGCGGTCCTTGTTAGGGGGTGAGCGATGGGTGGCAGGGACCAAAGGAGACGACCCAGTGAACGAGATGCTGGGACTTGGAGAACAGGAGGGAGCTTCGACATTTCGGCGCCCAAGCACACATATTTGACAAGGCTTTCATATGAGTTGTGGGCATTTCCAGGGGTGGTTTTATGACCCAGGTGGTAGTCTGACCCTTCTTCTGTATCATGAACCTAAAGAAACACTTAATAGAACCCGATTTCTTTCCTTTTTGTGCTTTGAAAATAGTTGCTGTTAAGTGTGGAAGCATATTCTTAATTTCCTTGCCCAATCACACATATTTGACAAGGCTTTCGTAGGAGTTTTGCGCATTTCCATGGGTGGTTTTATGACCCAGGTGAGAGTTTGACCCTTCTTCTGTACCGTGAACCTAAAATACCACTCATAAGAACCCGACTGATTATATTTTTGGCCTTTGGAAATAGTTGATGTAGGAGGTGGAGGCGTCTGATAATACCGACTCTGGAAATGGACGGCGGTGCTGGACGGAGAAGGAGTGTGTTGAGGGACCGAGAAAGACGACTACGGGGCTGGAACGCTAGAATGGAAGGCAAATCAATGCTCTTAGGGCGGTCGTTGAAGGTTTTGAGTCTGTGATAAGGACGCGGGGGAGCTAGGAATTCATGGCAGTGCTAGACGGATAAGGAGTGTGTTGAGGGACCGAGAAAGACGACTACGGGGCTGGAACGCTAGAATGGAAGGCAAATCAATGCTCTTAGGGCGGTCGTTGAAGGTTTTGAGTCTGTGATAAGGACGCAGGGGAGCTGGGAATGCATGGCAGTGCTAGACGGATAAGGAGTGTGTTGAGGGCCCGAGAAAGACGACTACGGGGCTGGAACGCTAGCATGGAAGGCAAATCAATGCTCTTCAGGCGCCGTTGAAGGTTTTGAGTCTGTGATAAGGGTGCGGGGGGTGCTGGGAATGCATGGCGGTGCTAGATACGGTGCTAGACAGAGATGGAGTGTGTTAAGGGGCCGAGAAAGACAACTACGGGGCTGGAACGCTAGCATGGAAGGCAAATCAATGCTCTTAGGGCGGTTGTTGATGGTTTTGAGTCCGTGATAAGAACGCGACTCGCAAGCTGTGCACAATGGGAAAATGGGCCGCGGGTGTAAGTAAGAATGGCTTTAGGCTGGCGGGAGAGGCGCCTGGAAGCGTGCAAATGCCTCGCGCTGTGCCGGGAGGGAACGAGACTCACGGGGAAACTTTTGGCCCATATTCGCTGCCTGCAACCTTTGGCCTTTGTGCATGGAGAACCCCAGGTGTTGCTTCGGGGTCAATATCCTTAGCAGGCATTGTCTCTGCGTCTCTCCTCCCTCCTCTCTCGCTCCCTCTCTCTGATTGTCTCCTGATGGGGGCTTTGAAGCGGCTTTACCACTCCCGTGTGCACGACCACGCCGACGTTTCACGGGCGCGTCTGGGAGTAATTTCATCAGCAGAATAGTGGAGGCGCGCCGACAGTCTCCGTTGAGTAATTACCGAGCTTCCTCACATCTCTCGCGGATATTGAAGTAGCGGCTCCTCCTCCTCCTCGGGCTCAGGCAAGACTTCGGGAATCGATGATCAGTTAGCCTGACTCCTCTGAGGTCGCCGGATACCGATATATCTCGCGCGGCCAAGACAATTCGCGGGGAAGCCTCCGAACTCCCATCCTGTTAGCGCCAAGGAGAGGGCGAGACAGATAGAGAAAGGGAGAGAGAGACAGACACAGACAGAGGGAGAGAAATAGATAGATAAAGGGAGAAAGGGAGGATGACAGATAACCAGACAGAGAAGGGGAGAGAGGAGGCGGGGCGAAGAAGAGAAAGGAAACAGATTGATAGACAGAGAGAGAAAGAAAGGAAGAGAAAGAAAAAGACACAGACAGAGAGAGAAAACAAGTAGCAAGAAACGAGTTGATGGAGAGAAAGGAAAATAAACAGACAAATAGAGAGAGAGAAAGGGAAAGAGAGACAGAGAGACAGAGAGAAAGGGAGGGAAAGAGACAGGCACAGACAGACACAGAGCTCGGAAAACAAGTCCCCAATGAAAGAGCGGATGTGCTGTGAAATATAGCTCCTGGGAAATGTTGATTCGAGGCACGTGTGATCTCGGCCGCCCATCGACCCGCTTACACCACCGGGCGGCTACGAGGAGAGCGATTTATCGTCGTTTTGGGCGAGTGTAAGAGGCGAAACGGTCTTGTCTGGCGAGGCGAGGCTGAGGGTGATATATGAGACGCTTGGAGGGATGGTGAGGGGAAGGTTGTAAGCGCCATATTCTTAAGCATTTGGCAAGGCTTTCGTGGGAGTTGTGAGCGTTTCCAGGGGTGGTTTTATGACCCTGGTGGTAATCTGACCCTTCCTCCGTACCGTGAACCTAAAGAAGCGGTCATTATAATCCTTCTTCTGTACCGTGAATCTAAAGAAACACTCATTATAATCCTTCTGTACCGTGAATCTAAAGAAAACTCATAATCCTACTTATGTGCCGTGAATCTAAAGAAACACTCATTAGAACCCTATTGATTTTCTTTTCTATCTTGGGAAAAAGTTTATGTAGGAGGTGGAAGCATATTCTTAAACACTTCCTCGCTTAAACACATATGACAAGGCTTTCGGAGGAGTGGTAGGCATTTCCAGGGGTAGTTTTATGACCCTGGTGGTAGTCTGACCTTTCCTCTGTACCGTGAACCTAAAGAAACACTCATTAGAAGCATATTCTTAAACATTTCCTCGCTTAAGCACATATGACAAGGCTTTCGGAGGAGTGGTAGGCATTTCCAGGGGTAGTTTTATGACCCTGGTGGTAGTCTGACCTTTCCTCTGTACCGTGAACCTAAAGAAACACTCATTAGAACCCGACTGATCTCCTTTTTCGCCTTTGGAAACAGTTGAGGTGAGGGAAGGAGGCGTTTGAGAATTCGAACCTAAGGACTTTTTTCCCTATCATTATCCGCCGTCGAAATTATGTACCGCGGAATTAAGATGTGTAATTATCAGAGAGAGAGAGAGAGAGAGAGAGAGAGAGAGAGAGAGTGAGAGTGAGAGTGAGGATGCGTTGCTATATATAGAGGTGATGGAGGGGTCGGAAAAATGTGTAATTTGAGAAACTGGAAGACGAGAAGAAGTACGAGGAAGAGAGAAAAAACAGAGAAATAAAAGGAGGAAAAGAAGGAGAGGGAAAAGAAGGAGGAAGAGGAAGAGAAGGAAGGAGGAAGGAAAACAAAACGACGAAAGAAGAAGAATTGAATGAGGAAAAGAAGAATATAGGAGAAAAAAAAATAATATGAGGAAGAGGAGAGAGAGAAATAGATGAATAGAAATAGAAAAAGGAGATTAAAGAACAGTGAATTAAAATAAAAGTAAAGAAAATAGAAAATGCAAGAAGGAATAAAAGGAGGAGGAGGAGGAGGAGGAGGAAAGGAGAGACAATGAATAAAATTAAAAAAAGCGAAGGAAACGGAGGAGGAAGAAGCCGAAAAAAAGGAGGAGAAATAGAGAAGACAAGAAAAGAGGAGGAGGAGGAGGAGGAGGAGGAGGAAGAGAAGGAGAACTAATAAGAGAAACAGAAGATGTCGGAAATTTAAGAAGGAGGAAGAGAAGGAAGAAGAAGGAAAAGAAGCAGAGGAGGAGGAGGAAGAAAAGGAAGAGGAGGAGGAGGAGGAGGAGGAGGAGGAAATAGAAGGAGAAAAGTGAAAAGAAGGAACAGGAAAAAAGAAAAAAAAACTTGTATTAAAAAGTATAAAGAGAACGAGGAGAAGGAATACACAGGAATACATAGGAACACACAGGAACACACAGGAACACACAGGAATACATAGGAATACACAGGAACACACAGGAATACGCAGGAATACATAGGAATACACAGGAATACAAAGGAAGAACAAACACCGGAAGACCTGTCAGAAGAAGAAGAGGAAGACGAAGGAGGAAGACGATGAGGAAGAAGACAAGGAAGAGAAGGAAGAAGAGAAGGAGGAGGAGGAGGAGGAGGAGGAGGAGGAGGAGGAGGAGGAGGAGGAGGAGGAGGAGCAGAAGTAAGTGCGGGGGAGAGTGTGTGTTGAGCGCGCGAGGCGGAACAGGAAAATATTGAGCGACCCGGTGACGCGAGGAACACCCTGACGCGGCGCATGACGAACACACGCACACACGCACAGAGGGGCGTGTGTGCGTGTGTGTGTGTGTGTGTGTGTGTGTGTTGAGGGGGGGGTAGGGGGTAAAGGGGGGCAGGTGCTGTCTCTTCTATCTCTTCCCTTCCCTTCCCTTGCCTTGCCTTGCCTTCCCTTCCCTTCGCTTCCCTTCCCTTCCTTTCGCTTCCCCTCCCTTCCTTTCGCTTCCCTTCCCTTCCCTTCCCTTGCCTTCCCTTTCCTTCCCTTCCCTTCCCTTTCCTTCCCTTCCCTTCCCTTCCCTTGCCTTGCCTTGCCTTCCCTTCCCTTCCCTTGCCTTCCCTTCCCTTCCCTTCCCTTCCCTTCCCTTCCCTTCCCTTACTTTCCTTTCCCTTCCTTTTTTATGTGTCTTTAATATCTCTCTGTTTTTCGCTGTTTGTGTATGTGTTTGTTTGTTAATCTATCTATCTATCTATCTATCTATCTCTCTCTCTCTCTCTCTCTCTCTCTCTCTCTCTCTCTCTCTCTCTCTCTCTCTCTCTCTCTCTCTCTCTCTCTCTCTCTCTCTTCTCTCCTCCTCCTCCTCCTCCTCCTCCTCCTCCGCCTCCTCCTCCTCCTCCTCCTCCTCCTCCTCTTCCCTCGTAATTGATTCGTCCATTGATTAACACATCAGATAATCGATAAGCCTGTTAATAAAGTAATGAAAACCTTCGCCCAAACTTACTTTTTTCTCACTTATTTACTTATTTACTTCACTGTTTGTCTCTCTCGCTTCTATTTTACTTAATACTTTTTACTCCTATTTTATTTTCCTTTTTTTTTGCTGCATTTTCTTTACTTTTTTTTACTTTCTTTAATATATTTTCTTTCTTTCTTTATTTTCCTGACTTTATTTTTATCTTTTTACTTTATTTTCTTTCAATATTTTCTTTGTTACTTATTTTCTTCATTCTCTTTAGGTTCATATTTTTCTACTTCCTTTCCTTTTTTTAATTTACTTTCTTAATCTACTTTCCATACGTTTTTCTGCTACTTATTATTAATCTACTTCTTGTAACTTATTTCACAGTCTTTCGCTCTTCTCTTTATCTCTCGTTTTATTTATATTTATTTATTTATTTATTTATTAACTTTTTTTTTTTTTTGTGTGTGTGTGTTATGATCTTCTATCCCGATACTGTTTGGTTATATATTCATTGATCGGTAGTTTTTTTTACATTCATCTTCTTTTTCTAGTTTTTTTTATGTGAGTTTTTCTATTTTCATTTCTTCCTCTTCTGATACGATCCCACCTCCGTCCCTTCCTTTTCCTTCCTTCCTTTTCCTTTCCTTTCCCTTCCTTCATATTCAGTTCCTTTCCTTTCCCTTCCCTTCCTTTATATTCCTTTCCTTTCCTTTCCCCTCCTTTATATTCCTTTCCCTTCCCTTGTCTTCCCTTCCCTTCCCTTCTCTTCCTTTCCATTCCTATCCCTTTCCCTCCCCCCCCTTCCTTTCCCCTCCATTTCTTTCCCCTCCCTTCCCTTCCCTTCCCTTTCCTTCCCTTCCTATCCCTTCATTTCCTTTCATGTCCCTCCTTTTCCCTTCCCTTCTCTTACTTTCCCTTCTAATCCCTTCCATTCCCTTCTCTTGTCTTCCTTTCCCTTTTCTTCCCTCCCTTTAAACATCCTTCTTATCCCATCCTTCCCTTTCCTTTATCCCTTTGGCCAATCCCCTCTCCTTCCCTTCCCTTCTCTTCCCCTCCAATGCCTTACTCCTTTCTTTCTCTCCTTTCCCTTCCCTGCCAGCCACCCTACTTCTAATTCCCTCTCCCTTGAGCCAACTCCGTCTCCATCATTTCCATTCCCTTCCCTTCCTTTCCCTTCCATTCCCTTTAGAGTAGTCCCCTTCCCCCTCTCTACCTGCACCATCCCTTCCCCTCTCTGCAACCCTTCCCCTCTGACTCCCTTCCTTCCCTTCCCTCCACGGTCGAACCCTTCACTCTACACCCTTCCCCTCCCTCCCCGCTCCCGACTACTCACCATTCTCCACGCGACAGTGCAGGGTGAGGGATGAGCCAACGGGGTAAGGGCCGATGACGCCGCTGACCTCGACCCCCGCCTCGCCCACCACTCGCACGCGCTTGGGGGGAACTGCACCGGGAGGGGAGGAAAGAAGGAAGGAAGGATTAGTTGTCTCTCAGCACTCGAGACACGGTACCTTGATACACATATGCTCCAGGGGGGAAAGAAAGGATTAGCTAGTTATCAGGACACTTCTCCTCCCGAAATTGACCTCTCTTTCGGCCCTCTCAGCATACACAATACACGGGAGCTTCATACACACACAAGCGTCTGTTTTTTAAGTCACATAAGCTATTAGTCACTTAAATGATTGATTTGTCATTTAGATCTTTTTTTTCAATTCTTGTGTTTTTTGTTACTTTTTACGAGTGAGTTTGTAATGAATCGAATTAGCTCTGTGGAAATCCAACTCTTCTAACCACGTCCCTAAAATGGAATTAGAAAGCCAAATTAGCCACTTAGCTGTTAATAATATGTTAGTAATATCCTAAGATTGATGTTAAAGGGAGGAGGAAAAGGGAAAGGAAGGCAAGAGAAGGGAATGGAAGGGAACAGAAGGGAAAGTAAGGGAAGGGAAGGGAAGGGAAGGGAACGGAATGAAAGGGAAGGGATGGGAAGGGAAGGGGAAGGAAGACAAGAAAAGGGAATGGAAGGGAATAGAAGGGAAAATAAAGGAAGGGAATGGAACGGAATGGAATGAAATGGAAGGGAAGGGAAGGGAAGGGAAGGGAAGGGAAGGGAATAGAAGGGAAAGTAAGGGAAGGGAAGGGAACGGAATGGAAGGGAAGGGAAGGGAAGGGATGGGAAAGGAGAGAAAGGGAATAGAAAGGGACGGATTGTAAAGTAAAGAAAAGGAAAGGAAAGGGAAGGAAAGGAAAAGGACGGAGGTGAGGTCGTATCAGAAGCGAAAGATGTGAAAAAAAAGAAAAAGAAAAAAACACAGATAAAAGAAACTAGAAAAAGAAGATGAGTAAAAACCACCGATTAAAGACCTTTCATCGCAAGGGACTGTCTCGCTTTCCTTCTAGTCCCTTCAAGTTATAAGAACATAAGAACGTAAGGAGTCTACAAGAGGCCATGTCCCCGTATTAGACACCTGTTCCTTACCTACAGATCAGCTGATGGTATGTGTAAGATTAGCTCAACAGTCCCGGTACAAGAGGCCATGTCCCCGTATTAGACAGCTGTTCCTTACCTACAGATCAGCTGACAGACGCGTGGATGGTATGTGCAAGTTCGTGAATAAAGATTAGCTCAACAGTCCCGGTACAAGAGGCCATGTCCCCGTATTAGACACCTGTTCCTTACCTATACAGACCAGCTGACAGACGGGTGGATGGTATGTGCAAGTTAGTGAATAAAGATTAGCTCAACAGTCCCGGTTACGTGCCTCGTGGATGACTATCAGTGGTTATAACGAAGGAGGTCATTTCATTGATTCCCTGCAGTGTGCGTGCGTGTGTCACATCCTTCATTCTTTAAGTCCTTTGACAACTCTATGAGAGGTTAAGAGTCAGGGCGAGGGGCGGACCAGCACACACACACACACACACACACACTGGGGAAGGGAGAGTAATGGGTTAGGGCGAGGGAGAAAAGACATGTATTCCCTCTTTCTCTACTGGTATATATGTTGAGTCCATTCTTGAACGGGGAAGGTTAGGTGAGGCTAGGTTTGATTAGGTTAGGTTTGGTTAGGTTAGGCTAGGTTAGGTTCGGTTAGGTTACGTTATGATTGGGTTAGGGTAGGTTAGGCTAGGTTAGGTTCGGTTAGGTTAGGTTAGGTTTGAGTGGGTTAGGTTTGGTTAGGTTAGGTTAGGTTTGGTTAGGTTAGGTTACGTTATGAGTGGGTTAGGGTGGATTAGGCTAGGTTAGGTTCGGTTAGGTTACGTTAGGATCAAGTGGGTTAGGTTTGGTTAGGTTAGGCTAGGTTTGGTTAGGTTAGGTTACGTTATGATTGGGTTAGGGTAGGTTTGGCTAGGTTAGGTTCGGTTAGGTTAGGTTAGGTTTGAATGGGTTAGGTTTGGTTAGGTTAGGCTAGGTTAGGTTCGGCTAGGTTTGAGTGGGTTAGGTTAGAGTTGGTTGTGTTAGGTTAGGTGCAATTGGGAGTTGGGGGTAATTTTGAGTGGGAATCACAATGAGAGTATCCTCCAGAGTCCCCAATGGTTAGTTTCGAAGCCTCAACCAAGCGCCTTTACTCTGGGACCACATAGCCGTAGAGAGATTGGGAATAAGCAAGCCTGGACAAGGGACGCACCGATGACGTTGAGCTGCACGCGGACGTTCCTGGTGGGGTGGATGTCGTAGTCCACACGGCAGCGGTACAGGTCCTGGTCCGAGGCACGCACGGCCTCCAGCACCAGCCCAGGCGTGCGTCCCACCAGCTCCAGGAAGGCCCGCCCGCCCAAGGCCTTCTCGTCCGACCAGTGCTGTCCTCCCCGCACCGGCCCGTTCCGCCCGTCGATGCTGGACACAGAGCAAGAAAACTAACCTACCGCTGGCTAAGATCACGCCGAGGGTTATTAAGACGAGTGGAAGTGTGGCCTTATCATATTCCCTTCAGCCTGTAATCTGATGCACTTAACATATGCGAAGAGATACAAGTGAATTAAGCCTTATGATATTTCCTTTAGCTTGAAATCTGATCCACTTAAAAGAGATAGGAAAGCCGGGGGTCAAAAAAGTGTTTAGCCGGAAATTACAACACTGGAAAGAAATACAAATGCTGAGTGTTTGGACAAGGGAAAGTGTAGTTCAATGATATTACCTTTAGTATGAAATCTAATGTACTTAAAAGAGATAGGAGGAGATACAAGTGTGTGTAGCCTCGATATTTTCTTTAGCCTGAAATTACAACACTGAAAAGAAATACAAATGCTGAGTGTTTAGACAAGGGAAAGTGTAGTTCCATGATATAACCTTTAGTATGAACTCTGATCCACTTAAAAGATATAGGAAAGCCGAGGGTTAAAATATGTGATGGTATTTTCTTTAGTCTGAAATTACAACACTGAAAAGAAATACAAATGCTGAGTGTTTAGACAAAGGAAAGTGTAGCTCAATGATATTACCTTTAGTATGAACTCTGATGTACTTAAAAGAGATAGGAAGAGATACAAGTGTGTGTAGCCTCGATATTTTCTTTAGCCTGAAATTACAACATTGAAAAGATATACAAATGCTGAGTGTTTAGACAAAGAAAAGTGTAGCTCTATGATATTACCTTTAGTATGAAATCTGATGTACTTAAAAGCGATACGAAGAGATACAAGTGTGTGTAGCCTCGATATTTTCTTTAGCCTGAAATTACAACACTGAAAAGATATACAAATGCTGAGTGTTTAGACAAGGAAAAGTGTAGCTCAATGATATTACCTTTAGTATGAAACCCGATGTACTTAAAAGCGATACGAAGCGATTCAAGTGTGTGTAGCTATATTTTCTTTAGCTTGAAGGACTTAACAATGAACGTTTTCCTATTAACGGATGCGTTGTCTAAAACCATTTCGTGTGTTTGGTGGATACAGTTAAAGAAACACATATATACATACTTAATGTGCGTTTTCCTGTCCATGGCTAGCAGTGTTGTCAGATTTCCTCCCCTAGCCTATTATATTTACCTATTTCTAACCCAAAGACCGTCTCCTGCGCCTCAGTAACTAGATTAATTCATAGTTCTCATTAAAATGGTTAGGTATTGATGTCCTTTTGCGGTAGTTAAGCGTCAGAAGTGTTAAAAATAGGGTAACTGCAATGGGGTGGTTTGGGTGAGTTGGCAACGCTGGTGACTATATTACCCCAAAATATATTGTGTGTTCGGAGTAAACAATCAATAACATGCATAAGATTGGACTAGAAAACGTATAGGAGTAAGATGAGATGAGTTTTAAATGTTTTTCCTATCCATACATACCTAATTTAAAACCATCTCGTGTGTTCCAAGTATATAAAGGGGCGATTACACTGGGCAAATTTTCCGTGGATCTTCAGTCAAACCACGATCTCCGCTGGCGTGGTTCTCATATTTCCGTGGTTTTCTGACGTGTCCACGATCTTCCAAAGTTACGGTAGATTTCACTGAAGGACGACGGTATTACTCACCATCATCATCATCAGCAATAACAAGAAACAAATGAGAACCACGCTGCGGAAATCGTGGTTTGACTGAAGATCCACGGAAAATTTGCCCAGTGTAATAGCCCGTTAATCAATATCGTACATACATACACACACACGCGCCATAGTTCCGTGCAGGAGTCTGATTTAGCTGCACAAAGTTACTCCACCGAACTGAGGGCGCGAGGGACATTAAAGCTGTACCCTGACTCACGCGGGTGTCCATAACTCACTTCCCGGGGCATGATTAACGTGTGGTGTGGGTCCCGTGCTCCTGTTCCTACCCCGACCCTTCCCTTACCTGGCGACCCAAGACACACCTGTATATGGGCGTTTTGAGGTAGCGTGTGTGTTCCCCTCCTTGTATCTCTTCCCCAACCCTAAATAACTCACTTCCCGGGGCATGATAACACGTGTGGGTCCCTTGCTCATGAACCTATCCCAACCCATCGCTTACCTGGCGACCCAAGACCCACCTGTATATGGGCGTTTTGAAGGAGCCGCGGTAGAAGAGGACGAGAATAGTACCATCGTCTGAGATCGGAGGGGAGACGTCACACGGTAGAACGACCTTTCCCCCTTCCAGCACCTTCACCTCTGTCAACGGGCCTGTGAAAAGAGAGATACCGGCTGTTAGAGGAGAGGGTTGAAGGGAGTGATCGTAGGGTTAGTAGCAAGGGAATGGTGGGTTAGGGAGAGTTAAGATAATTCGGGTTTTGAAGAGTTTAGTAAGTGAGGTTAGTAAGTATAGTGAGTTAGGGATTATCAAGGAGTAAGATGCAATGAGTTAGTGTTAGTAAGAAAGGAATAGTGAGTTAGAGAGAGTCAAAGGGGTAGAGAAGGCGCATAAGGGAGTGCTTATGATTCTTCAAGGTCAAGGATGCGTTCTGAAGAGTAAAGGAGAGAGAGAGGAAGGAGTTATAGCCAGAGGGTGTGATGGGAGGTGCTTTAGGATAGGATAGTAGGCAGAAACAGAAGACTAAAGAGTGTTAATGAGTACGAAAAGGGCATAAGGGAATGTCTATGTTTCTTCTAGGTCAAGGATGCGTTCTGA
Organism: Eriocheir sinensis; assembly: GCF_024679095.1. Lineage (NCBI taxonomy): Eukaryota > Metazoa > Arthropoda > Malacostraca > Decapoda > Varunidae > Eriocheir > Eriocheir sinensis. The sequence goes on along the minus strand of NC_066578.1, from coordinate 6,667,500 downwards.
AGAGTAAAGGAGAGATAGCTGGAGGGTGAGATGGGAGGTGCTTTAGAATAGGTTAGTAGGCGGAAACAGAGGACTTAAAAGCGTCAATGAACAGAGAATGGGAATAAGGGAGTGTCTATGTTTCTTCTAGGTCAAGGATGCGTTCTGAAGAGTAAAGGAGAGATAGTTGGAGGGTGAGATGGGAGGTGCTTTAGAATAGGTTAGTAGGCAGAAACAGAGGACTTAAAAGCGTCAATGAACAGAGAATGGGAATAAGGGAGTGTCTATGTTTCTTCTAGGTCAAGGATGCGTTCTGAAGAGTAAAGGAGAGATAGCTGGAGGGTGAGATGGGAGGTGATTTAGAATAGGTTAGTAGGCGGAAACAGAGGACTTAAAAGCGTCAATGAACAGAGAAAGGGAATAAGGGAGTGTCTATGTTTCTTCTAGGTCAAGGATGCGTTCTGAAGAGTAAAGGAGAGAAATAGTTGGAGGGTGAGATGGGAGGTGATTTAGGATAGGTTAGTAGGCAGAAACAGAGGACTTAAAAGCGTCAATGAACAGAGAATGGGAATAAGGGAATGTCTATGTTTCTTCTAGGTCAAGGATGCGTTCTGAAGAGTAAAGGAGAGAGGAAGTAGGAGCAAAGAGTCTCGTTAGTGTGTGGCAGTGAGGGGGCAGCTTTAGTGTGAGTTTAAGAGCAGTAAAGAGGCTGGTTAGTAGGAGTGACGGTGGTAGCTTGTGTGTGGGGCGGGGGGTCTTGTGTTGCTGGTTGGAATGGGTTGCGATGTGGCGTAGGTTGTGGGTGATTGGGAGTGGATGATTATGTAGTTGTAATTTTGGTATTTAGGTAGTTAGATTGTGTGTGTGTGTGTGTGTGTGTGTGTGTGTGTGTGTGTGTGTGTGTGTGTGTGTGTGTGTGTGTGTGTTCGGAGGGGCAATATATATGATAAGTTTGATATTTATTCGTTTTTGTTAAGTGATAGTATCGTTTGCAAGAGTTTACCAGCATCTTCATTCTTTCACCCCTTCCCAGCATCTTCATTCTTTAATCCCTTCTCTACTATCGTTTGCAAGAGTTTACCAGCATCTTCATTCTTTCACCCCTTTTCTACTATTGTTTGCAAGAGTTTACCAGCATCTTCATTCTTTCACCCCTTCCCAGCATCTTCATTCTTTAATCCCTTCTCTACTATCGTTTGCAAGAGTTTACCAGCATTTTCATTCTTTCATCCCTTTCCAGCATCTTCATTCTTTAATCCCTTCTCTACTATCGTTTGCAAGAGTTTACCAGCATTTTCATTCTTTCACCCCTTGCCAGCATCTTCATTCCTTCACCCCTTCTTTACTATCGTTTGCAAGAGTTTACCAGCATCTTCATTCTTTCACCCCTTCCCAGCATCTTCATTCTTTAATCCCTTCTCTACTATCGTTTGCAAGAGCTTACCAGCATCTTCATTCTTTCATCCCTTTCCAGCATCTTCATTCTTTCACCCCTTCCCAGCATCTTCATTCTTTAATCCCTTCTCTACTATCGTTTGCAAGAGTTTACCAGCATCTTCATTCTTTCACCCCTTCCAGCATCTTCATTCTTTCACCCCTTCCCAGCATCTTCATTCTTTAATCCCTTTTCTACTATCGTTTGCAAGAGTCTACCAGCATCTTCATTCTTTCATCCCTTTCCAGCATCTTCATTCTTTAATCCCTTCTCTAGTAAACTGTATGGTAGCTTTCCACCCATTGATTGTTAGCTTTTCTATGACTTAACCTAATTTTCAGAAGAGATTATCGAGACATTTATGGAACCACTTTGATTATAATTTTTCCACAGCATCCTTCTCCATCAATCTTTTCTTTCTATATATTTTTCTGCCCCTTGTACCGCGTCTTGCACCGAAAAACAACTACCATAAAGAATGATTATATCTCGTCAGGCCGCACTTTATCATGCACGGGAACAGCACCAATGAGTCGCCTAAACGTATATCCGACTTTTTCAATAGCTGACACCCCTGGAACGCTGGTAAACTCCCGGGGAACGTGGCGTCGCGGCTTAAAAGTTGAGGGCCGCAGATGTGAACACTTTTTCCCTGTTACGGAACCCGCGCGGCCTGACCAAATAATGCTAGGAACTTCTGCCTGTTAGAATTGACGTCAGTATAGGAAGGACTGTTACCCGAATGCCTCACACAATGTATTTAGAGAGAGATGTAGCAGCTACGAACATTTTTCAGACTTTATATCAATTATTCTCTCTCTCTCTCTCTCTCTCTCTCTCTCTCTCTCTCTCTCTCTCTCTCTCTCTCTCTCTCTCTCTCCCCCCCACTCCCCCCTAAGCCTATTAAGGTCCCTGCCTGGCCACGCTTACTCACCTGTGTTTGCCGCCACCACGGACGGACCGCCGAGCGTGTGTTTGCATTTTATCTTGGTTGTGTTTGCCTTTTATCTCTGTTTCTATCCCCGCAAAATGCACATCACGATTGCATGTTATGATTTTCCGTGAGGCGAATGTTGCCGTATCTGCCGGAGACGTTAGAGTGAAATTAATATCTTTGCTCGTTGGAAAGGGTGGGGAATATAGCGAAGGGAGCGGTGGTGTTGAGGGCTGGCAACGTACATAAGCGAAGGAAACCACAAGGACACTATCGTTGAAGAGAAATATGTCCCTTAGCTCAGATGGATTCCTTGATAAACTCGGAGGGGAGGAAGAGGAAGACGTGATGGAAGATTTAGTGTGAGGGAAACAATGTCCAGACTAAAACATAACGTATGGTGCCTCGTGAAACACCTGAACAATGTCGATGATCTTTAACCCCTTTGATGCGGATTTCCTACAAGAAGACATCACCAAGCTACAGGAGTGGAACAAAAAGTGGCTGCTACAATTTACTGAAGAAAAATGTGAGGTCATGCATCTTGGGAGGGGAAATCCAGCATACCAATACCACATGGGAAACACTCCACTACCCACCACAGAGGCACAGAAAGACCTGGGAGCATATGTGACCAGGCTACCAGTGAAGGTGAATCCGTGCCAATCGCAGCGGACGGGTTAATGAATGAGTATGCGGCTGAAAATAAAGCGGCCTTTAAAATATTGATGAAAATGCCTCACCTACTTCTGTTTTTAATAAATATTTCAATTCTGGGTCAAAACTGATGCGTATGTTAGATGTCTATTTCCTGTAGAAGTGATGAAACAGTACCCTCGCTGCGAACCCGCCATGTGATCTTCATTGGCCTTAAAAAAAACACTCATTCCTGTTTTTCTTCATACAAACACCCACAGCATGAAAATTTGTCAGGATCATTTTTTTTTTTGCTTTTTCTTGATATTTTCTTTCCATATTTTTTTTGTTTTCCATTTTCCACTCTGACGGAATTGCTTTTGCGTTTAAAAAAAAAGCAATTTAATGAATAATCTTATTTCTACTTTTCATTGCATCTTTCTACAATATATTTTCATAACTTTTTTCACTTTACGAAAATTCAAAACACTCATATTTCCTTCTCTTACCCGTTGATTTGCCTGTTTCCTTCGCCTCGCTATTTCCTTTTCTTCCGTTCCAGTTTTTGCGTCTCCCTCTGCCAACCCTCTCCCTCTCTCCTCCTCTCACAATGCTGCATATTTCCTCTTTTTTGCCAGTCTTTCGTTGTAGATTAATCAGTTTCACAACACTCCCCTTCCGCTATTGCTCTATTTCCTCACAGATTTTTCCCCTGATACCCGTTCTTACCCTCCCCTTAATCTGGCTCGGATATTTGTTCTCCAAGTGTAGCTTACCAGCTTAAAAACATCCCTTGCTGGTGGGGTCCCCTCCTCGCCCGTCTCTCATGCTCCCTTCAGCTTTACTCTCCATTAAATAATCATGCGGTTTCCTGTGCCACTGCTTAACTCTCTAATACCTTTTGTGTCAATCGCTAGTCTGCTTGTCTCTCCGTTAACAAAGACATAGTTCATTGCGTGCTTCACTTTTGACCTTTCCGTGCCCGTGAAGTGCGTGTATTTACGAACATTCCCGTGCCTTTAGAATCAGTTGGTAATGCTGAGGGTGTTTGTTTCTGTTGTAGGTGGACGCACTGAGTGTCTAATTCCTCCAGGGCGTTTTCTCTCTCTCCCTCTCTCTTAAACAAATTCTGTCCGCTAGTCTTTTGTTTTTCCTTTTCATGTATATTACGTGTATATTTAGCTCAGGGTTCAGACTCTTCTTTCATTTATACATGTGGCATCATCATACTGTTATCTTCTTATAATAATGAGAGTAATGATGATAGTAATTGTAACAAGGATGATGATAGCAATAATCGTTTTAACATTATTATTCAAACTTTCATTATTGATATTTTTTCTATTGTTTTTTATTTTATTGTTGGTAGGAGTTGCAAAGTAGTAGCAGTAGTAGTAGTAGTAGTAGTAGTAGTAGTAGTAGTGGTAGTAATGAAAACAACAGTAGAAATAGTAGTAGTAGTAGTAGTAGTAGTAGTAGTAGTAGTAGTATAGTAGTAGAAGCGACAATAGGAGTAGTAATAGTACCAGTAATATTAGTGATAGTAGTAAAATAAATATAAAAACTTCACTATCGCTTTTAAGAACTCTTGAAAGCACCGGCACTTTGATCACTGTCCCTTACACTCACTTCCGGGAACCCAGCGCACAACACCACCGCGTCCTGAAGTCTTTCGCTCCCTTTTACATTCCCGACACCACCAAAGATCCGCAGCGCCCGAGCGTGAGGGACATAAAACAACTTGTCAGCTTACGTCGAGAGGGTGCGAATCCAAAGTGTGGGGACGAGAACGAGTGAAGGGTTAACGTTAAGGACATTTGCACCCGATATTTCAACGTGGTATTAGTATTTCGACACCATAAATAAACTAACTGAGTCCCTTTTTTCAACTCCTAGGGGAAATCGCATAAAAAGGTATCATTATCAAGTTAGTTTGTGATATGAGAGCGGTGTACTAACGTGAAAGATATTTACACTCGATATTTACACCCGATATTTACACCCGATATTTACACCCGATATTTACACCCGATATTTACACCCGATATTTACGCCCGATATATACACCCGATATTTACACCCGATATTTCAACGTTGTATTAGGATTTCAACACCTTCACAAACTAACTGGGTCCCTTTTTTCAACTCCTAGGGGAAATTACATAAAAAGACCTCATTATCCAGTTAGTTTGTGACATGAGAGAGGTGTACTAACGTGAAAGATATTTACACCCGATATTTACACCCGATATTCACACCCGAAAAAGTGATATAGTCAGTTCTTTTATAAGGGCGGCGAATTTTGTTAACAGTTTCGTGGCTACTTCGCGTTTTTACTTACAATTCTGCGACGGAGTTTAAAGCGTTGGGTCGTCACCGTTCAGTCGACATATCACAAACTAGGTCATAAAACGTGATGTCAAGGAAAGTCAACAAAACCAACTAACCAATCCTTAAAAACGGGTCAAGTAAGATAAACTCCCAGTGGACCAAATACGAAATGGGCGAAAATGTCACAATCACCATCACTTTCTCCCCTTTCCTCTTCCTCCTCCTCCTCCTCCTCCTCCTTAACCGCCATCACCATCATCACCATCACCACCACCTCCTCCTCCTTTGCACCACACCACACCCACCCACCCACACACACACACACACACACACTTCACAACACAACTCGACACACTAATTCGATGTCTGGAAAGTCATGTGTCATTCAAGAGTCTAAAGTAAAACTGTCATTCCCTAAACTTTTCTTATTTTTCTCACTCGGAAAGTTAGTTATTTGGGTCGAAAGTAAACTTGTCATTCCTTAAACTCTAATTTGTCTCTCACTCTGAAAGACATTTGCATAGGAGACGAGAGTAACACTATTCTGTCTCTACCTTCCTTCTCCTTTTCACTCTCTTTTGCTTGAGTGTTTAAAGTAGAAAGTTAAACAAGGCGGATCACAAAGGGCGGGACGAGGAGAAGGGAGAGAAGGAGAAAGGGAAGGGGAGAGGAAGAATGGAAGGATGGGAGAGTAGAAGAAGGGAAGGACGGAAGGGAGTGAAGGAAGGGAAAGGAAGGTCTCAAAAAACATTACTGGGTTCTTTAACAATATCTTTTTTTTACCTTCCAAAAGACACACATTCAAGAGTCGACAATAAATCCATCACTTATTTAACTTTCACCTTCTCTCTCACTCTCTTTTTTGGTGTGGGTATTAAGGAGAAAGTTGAGCACGGCAGACCACAAAGAGAGGAATGAAAGGAGGGAAGGAAAAGGAGGAGGAAAGGGAGACAAAAACATCACATTACAATAAAGCCGTTTCTTCAGTTTCATTCTTTTCTCTCACTCTGTATTGTGTGTCTGTGTTAAGGAGCAAGTTGAACAAGGCAGATAAGGAAGTGTAGGGAAGGGAGAGAGAGAAGGAAACGGAGAAGGAAGGGGACTACAAGGGGAAGAGAATTACATTACAATAAAGCCGTTTCTTCGGCTTCATTCTTTTCTCTCACTCTGTATTGTGTGTGTCTGTGTTAAGGAAAAAGTTGAACAAGGCAGAGTACAAAGGAAGGGAGGGAGGGAAGGGAGGGAGGAAGGCTAGGAGGGAGGATAAGACAGTAAGGAATGGAGGGAGGAAGGCGAGGAGGGAGGATAAGACAGTAAGGAAGGGAGGGAAGGAAGGGAGGGAAGGGAGAGGGAGAGGACACAAAAAAAACATTACTGGTCTCTTTAATGGTTTCCGCTTCACCGCCCGCTTCAAGGTGATCTCAAGGGGCTTCAGATACGCCCACGAATTAGAACAGAACTTGGGGCATCAATGACTACTACTACTACTACTACTACTACTACTACTACTACTACTACTACTACTGTTACTACTACTACTACTACTACTACTACTACTACTACTACTACTACTACTACTACTACTACTACTACTACTACTACTACTTCCTTCTACTCTTCCTCCTCTTCTACCATCACCACCAGTATTTCCTCCTCCTCCTCTTCCTCTTCCTCTTCCTCTTTAATAGCACCATTACCTCCACAATCTCTTCCTTCTCCTCCTCTCTCTCTCTCTTCCTTCTCCTCCTTCTCTACCTCCACCTCCATCATTGTCAGTACTTCCTCCTCCTCCTCCTCCTCCTCTTCTCCATCTCCTTTTGACTGCCATCACCTCTTCCTCCTTCTTCATCTCCTCTTCCTCCTTCTTCTCCTCCTTAACCACCATACCGCCCCTATCCACTTACATAACCACACCCTCCACCATTCCCACTGGAGCAGATACTAAGTGGGCCATCACCACCACCTCCACCACCACATCCATTTCCACCTCCTCCTCCTCATCCATCTCTGCACTATACCACACCACGCTCGTCTGTATCACACACCACAGAACACACATCACACTCTACATACGTCACACTATTCTAAGTCACACTTTACCACACTTGAAGCACTCTACCACCGCACTAAACCAAAACAACAACAACAACAACAACAAGAGAAGATGGCGCCACTATAAACACTTGCCTGCGCCATGACGAGCTGGGGCCGAAAACCATCCAGGCCTCTCAAGCATGCCTACCGGCGCTATAGGTGTAGACATAAACAACAACAACAACAACAACAACAACAACAGCCTCCACCACCACCACCACCACCACCACATAACGTCACATTGCTCTGAGTTACACCTCATATTACCAGCGACCACACGAGCAGCTGTCACATCCCGCACCCCGGCCACACCACACAGCACGGCCAACACATCATCCCTAAACAAGTAGAGGCATTCCGGGTGATATATTACACGTACAGTACATGTTTAGCGAGAGGGATGGATGATGGGGCGGAGCGTAGTGGACTTAATATCATTACATTGTACGTCACTCCCATCACACACTCGTATTCCAAACGCAACAATGCACAATGACGCCATAGCACTCGGTAAATACGCATTATGACGCCTGTATCAGCAATAACACAACTGTACGCTTTTAATGGCCCAGACCCCTTTAATTGGGCTAATGGGATGAGTCTGTCTGTCACCCCCCATGGTTGTCAGACTCCACGCCTCTACACGGCAAAATTATATTGGGTCGTATTTTAAAACATTTCGTCTTCCAAGTTCACATATTTCCCAAGGCTTTCCTATGAGTTGAGGGCATTACCAGGAGTAGTTTTATGACCCTGGTGGTAGTTTGACTCTTCCTCTGTACCATGAGCCTAAAGAAACACTCGTTGAACCTCGATTGATCACTTCTCTGACCTTTAGAAGTAGTTGATGTGAGAAGCGAAAGTCCCTTATAATACCGGCCTGTATAATGTCACGTTCATTGATGGCACACTGCGCTATAATATTCTGTCCCATAATAGTACATCACATCAACTACGCTTAGTCCAAGAAAGCTAACTCAAATGAAAGTACACACACACACACACACACACACACACACACACACACAGACACAGACACACACACACGCACTCTCTTAAGATAAATTCCACATGTACGTTATGCTAAACCTTCCTAAACGTTTTCAGAAGACGACTTAACGAATACAAATCTGGCGGAAGGATTTAAGCTTTTGTTGTTTATCTTTTCTATTTCTCTATTTTGTTTTCTTTTCCTTTGTCCCTTCCTTCCTTCCCTCCTCCTCCTCCTCCTCCTCCTTTTTTCCTTCCTTCCGTCCCCTCTTTCATTCCCTTCTCCCTCTTCCCTCCTTCCCCTCTTTCTTCTCTTTCTTCATCCCCTTCTTCTCCTCCTCCTCCTTCCTTTTTCCCTCCTTCTTCCTCTCTTTCATCCCCTCTTTCCCTCCTTCCCCTTCTTCTTCCTCTCCTCCTTTTCCTCCTCCTCCTTCTTTTTCCCCTCATTCTTCCTCTCTCTCATCCCCACCTTCATAACCTCCTCTTTCTTCTTCTCCTTTCTTCATCCCTTTTTTCTTTCCCTCCCCTCCTCTTCCTCCTCCTCCGCCCCCTCCGTCGCCGCCACCCTCAGCCATCTCTCTCGCTCCTTTGTCGCCAGGATCTCAATACTCTACGGACGTTATCGAAGAAACAGTAAACCTCGAGATTTAAGTTCCGTTTTTTTCCTTTTATTTTTTTCAATCTGTGTTTCCTCTGTCCCCTTGCGCTCTCTCTCTCTCTCTCTCTCTCTCTCTCTCTCTCTCTCTCTCTCTCTCTCTCTCTCTCTCTCTCTCTCTTTATCTTTCTCTTTCTCGACTTCTCTTTCTCTCTCTCTCTGTGTGTGTGTGTGTGTGTGTGTGTGTGTGTGTGTGTGTGTGTGTGTGTGTGTGTGTGTGTCTTTTTGCCTGTTTTTTTTTTTAATGAGTGTAATTCTGTCTCTGTCTGTTAGTTACTTTACCTGTCTGTCTGTTTCTCTGTTCATGTCGTTTTGTGTGTGTTCGGAGTGTGTGTCTGTCTGTCTGTTTTTCTGTCTATGTGTTAGTGGGTTTATATATGTCTGTCTGTTTGCTGTTGTACCTGTTTTTCCGTTCCCCTGTCCGTCTTTCGTCTGTCTCTTTGTCTGTCTGTCTTTGTGTATGTGTCTGTGTCTGTCTGCATTTGTCTGTGTCTGTCTCTCTGCCTGTCTGTTTCTCTCTCTTTCAATCTCTCACATTCTCTTTCTCTCATCCTCTCCCTCTCATATACTCTCCCTTAACCTCCCTTTCTCTCACCCTCTCACCCTCTCCTACACACCCACCCAGCCATCCTTCCTCTCCCCATCCCTTCCCTCCAGTGAATTAACTCATTATCCAAACTTTCCACCTTCCCGGCCCACCTGTCCCATCCTCTCCTAGGGGCCGCGGCACCACCTCGCCTTCCTAGCCAAATGCCGACTAGTGGGTTGAAGCACGCGGCAGCAGTTAAGGGGAATTGAAACCCAAGCGGAGATGAATTGATAGAGAAGGTCTCGCATGGAGGAGGGAGACGGAGGATTTTTTTTTTTTCAAAGGACCAGATGCTGACTTTGTTGATGGAGGGACGAGGAGAGAAGAGAGAGAGAGGAGAGGGAGCGAGGGAGGGATGGAGGGGAAGAGTCAAAAGTTGTGAGGGTGGTCCAGCAGCGATCTAAAAAGTGAATCTGGAATTAGAAAGCAAGGAAGGGTCATGGAAGCAAGGAGAGAGAGAGAGAGAGAGAGAGAGAGAGAGAGAGAGAGAGAGAGAGAGAGAGAGAGAGAGAGAGAGAGAGAGAGAGAGAGAGAGAGAGACAGAGGGAGAAAGAGAGAGGAAGAGAGAGAGGAGAGAGAGAGAGAGAGGAAGAGGAGAGGATGGAGAGGAAGCAGTAAATATAAAGAATGTCTGGAGATAAGAGAGAGAGAGAGAGAGAGAGAGAGAGAGCGAGAGCGAGAGCGAGAGCGAAGATTAGACAGGGTAAACACACTTTTGATCTATTCATTTCAAGTTTTTTAATAATTCCGAGAAATCAGCGTTTTGACCCAGTGCTTCCAGGATTACATCGCGGCGTGGCGGAGTGAAAAGGCCCCGTGTGATCCGCGTGGAGGCTGCTGGTTCGAGGCTTACTGAGGGCCGCTTTCACAGTCATGTTGTTTGTTTTGATCATTACCAATGGCTGGGATCGCCGCTATAGTATTTCCACTTAAAACTGGCCGATGGGGTAGTGGCGGCTGCGAGGTTAGCTAGCCTAGGACCGCATCTTACCACACACTCTCAACACCTCTCGCTTTCTCTGCAGACGCCACTACCCCATAGCCCAGTTTCACGTGGAAAACTATAGCGTCGATCGCCGCCATTGGTAACGATCAAAACGAACAAAGTGACTGTGAAAGCGGTCCTTAACCCGGTAGCAGCGACGGGCCAAATTTGTGGCTTTACCATGTACCAGCGACGGGCCAAATTTGTGGTTTTACCGTGTACCAGCGACGGGTCAAATTTGTGGCTTTACCGTGTACCAGCGACGGGGCAAATTTGTGGCTTTACCGTGTACCAGCGACGGGCCAAATTTGTGGCTTTACCGTGTACCAGCGACGGGCCAAATTTGTGGTTTTACCGTGTACCAGCGACGGCCCAAATTTGTGGCTTCACCGTGTACCAGCGACGGGCCAAATTTGTGGCTTTACCGTGTACCAGCGACGGGCCAAATTTGTGGCTTTACCGTGTACCAGCGACGGCCAAATTTGTGGCTTTACCGTGTACCAGCGACGGGCCAAATTTTTGCCATGATATAAACCCCTCAAAATAGATGATGCATAAACTCATCCCAAATTCGTTGATATATATTATGAAATGGTTTGCGTGAGTGATGATTTTTTCTCATTTTTCTCGCTTAGAGGGGCCTTTAAGAAACATGATCCCGCAGCTACCGGGTTAATATCGAGGATGCTTTGGTATTTGTTGAGTAAATAGTGTAAAGTTAATACTCTGTACTGTTTTCTTCTCTCTTAGCAACTCTTCAATGGTGTATCCTTCTGTTTGCCTTCTCCAGCATCTTCATCTCTTATCTCCTCTCTCCTCTACTCTCTTTACAATCTCCTCATTCAGTCTCTTCTTTCTTTTCCTCTGCCTTATATGACCTTATCTTGCAATATAAAAACTCACTGGTCTTCATATTAGTTTAACCTTTGCTCCTCCAGTGTTTGTTAAATCAGTATCGAGTGAATTATAAACTATTACCAAACATAAGAGCATTGGATATAGTATTAAAAAACTCACCCTCATATTAATTCAACCAATGCTTCGTGTTGGTTTGAGGTTTATGTATTTGTCAGCCAGTATTGAGTGAATTATAAACTGCATCATTTCACTTAACAGCATCAATAAAAATACAGTATGCGATAAAAATACCCCGTAGCCTTTGTATTACTTTAAACTTTTCTTTTCTAAGCCTTACTTTACTGATGCCTCGATATTTGTTAAGTAAATACTGAGTGAGTCATAAGATATTACCACACCTAACAGCCTCGTCAGAATTAATGTATACGATGAAAGACTGATTGGAATTCGTATTACATTTTAACTTTTGCTTTTTAAAATTAAAAGAATCCGCTTGCAAGTTTTTTTTGTTAGTTTTAATATTTTTTCATCAGTTATTTATCATTATTTAGTTTTTTATTTATTATTATTTTAAGTTTTTCTTGTTATCTGTTTTTATCTAGTTTTCTTTAGTTATTTATTTCATTTAGTATTCTTTAGTTATTTATATTTAGTTTTTCTTTTGTTATTTAGTTCTATTTAGTTTTCTTTTCTTGTTATTTAATCTTTAAGGAGTCGTGATCGTGATTGCCCTGAACCCAGTGTCATAGTTTCTTTTCTTGTTATTTAATCTTTAAGGAGTCGTGATCGTGATTGCCCTGAACCCAGTGTCATCCGCCTCTGGACAAAGGTGTGTGTCGTAAGCCGGTGCAACAGAAATAGCTCTTCTGATTATAATAATATATGAAGTCAATTATAATCATAGTCTTCATCTTGTTTCTGAGATTGGTGTTGTGATAAGTTGATTTTCTTTACCATTGTTTGCTCTTTGAAAATCATATAACGTCACTGGAACCTTGATTTTTACTCCTGTTTTTTTTTCTTTTATGTGCCGGAAGGAATTAAAGGAACATGACCTATTCTCGTTCAGATTACTTATTCATTTCAATTATCTCGATTCCTTAAGTTTTCACAAGCTGCGTCTATTCAGTGGTCAGTAACCTTTTGCCACCGTTTAAATATTGAAAAGTCGACTACACACAAAAATCTTTCAGACTGAGTATTACCAAGTATGTGGTGAGGATATATAAGCCCGTATTCTTAAGCATTTCGGCGCCCAAGTACACGTATTTGACAAGGCTTTCGTAGGAGGTTTGGGCATTTCCAAGGATAGTCTTATAACCCTGCAAGCACACATATTTAACAAGGCTTTCGTAGAAGTTTTGGGGCATTTCCAAGGATAGTTTTATAACCCTTCAAGCACACATATTTGACAAGGCTTTCGTAGGAGTTTTGGGCATTTCCAAGGATAGTTTTATAACCCTTCAAGCACACATATTTGACAAGGCTTTCGTAGGAGTTTTGGGCATTTCCAAGGATAGTTTTATAACCCTGCAAGCACACATATTTAACAAGGCTTTCGTAGGAGTTTTGGGGCATTTCCAAGGATAGTTTTATAACCCTTCAAGCACACATATTTGACAAGGCTTTCGTAGGAGTTTTGGGGCATTTCCAAGGATAGTTTTATAACCCTGCAAGCACACATATTTGACAAGGCTTTCGTAGGAGTTTTGGGCATTTCCAAGGATAGTTTTATAACCCTGCAAGAACACATATTTGACAAGGCTTTCGTAGGCGTTTTGGGCATTTCCAAGGATAGTTTTATAACCCTGCAAGCACACATATTTGACAAGGCTTTCGTAGAAGTTTTGGGGCATTTCCAAGGATAGTTTTATAACCCTGCAAGCACACATATTTGACAAGGCTTTCGTAGGAGTTTTCGGGTACATCCAGGGGTAGTTTTATAACCCTGGTAGTAGTGTGACCCTTTCTCCGTACCAGGAACCTTATAAATCACTCAGTAAAAGCCGAATCATCTTTTCGGCCTTTATAAATAGCTGATGTGACGTGACACTTGGACGGTTCTTAGAATTTGACCTATACTCTTCTCGAAATCATGATAATGCGAGGAACTCTTTTCTCTGTTTTTCTACCCAAGGAGACATTGAAAGCTTTTGCAAAGATCACAGAAAATAAGAAACTTCAGGCTGTCTCGAGTGAAATTAGATCAGCCTTTTGAATGGCAGCCGTAATGGGATAAATTGATTTTCTCGTTTGCAAGTATAAGATTATAGTCACTGATGTTGACACGTAAGAAACTCAGTCACAGGAATCATATGCACAGTAAGATTTGTTTTATTGCATATCTTACGTGTTTTGTATTGCATTTGGAAGTGATTTGAAAATGTAAGAAACTCTACCATTCATGTATTTTTCTTCCCCTTTCCTTCTTACGTATTTTTTTTTTATTTTTTGCTATTGTCTTCCTTGCTTAGTTCTCTTCCCTCCTCCTCCTCCTCCCCCTCCTCTTCATTTGCCTTTATTTCCCTTAACTCTCCTTTTCCTCCTCCTCCTCCTCCTCCTCTTCATTTGCCTTTATTTCCCTTAACTCTCCTTTTCCTTTTCCTCATTTTTCTCCTTCCCTCTTTTCAACCCGGTTTTCTCTTTCCCTTCTCCCTTATCTCTCCTTTTCCTTTTCCTCATTTTTCTCCTTCCCTCTTTTCAACCCGGTTTTCTCTTTCCCTTCTCCCTTATCCCTCCTTTCCCTTTTCCTCATTTTTCTCCTTCCCTCTTTTCAACCCGGTTTTCTCTTTCCCTTCTCCCTTATCCCTCCTTTTCCTTTTCCTCGTGTTTCTCCTTCCCTCTTTTCATCCCAATTTTCTCTTTCCCCTCTTTTCCCATTTTTCTGCTTCCCATCTTTTGTTTTCCCTTTTCCTTTTATTAACCTGTCAAATCTCTCTACTCTTTTACCTGTCACAGAAATCATATGTGCCGCAAGACAGGTTTTATTACGTATTTTATTAATTTTGTTTTGGATTTGAAAGTGATGATAAGATCGTGTGTTTTGTAAGATTTGGTTTATACTTATTTTACATCTTTTGTTTCTATATTTAAAAGTTAGGTGAATGAGACTTCCAAGGTATCTTTTACAAACGACATTTTTAAAGTTTTGTCAGTTGTGAAAAAAAAATCCTTGACGTTGATTGAAAGCTTATCCAAATGTTTTCAGTAGCCTGCCAGAGGAGTAACTGAGGAAAGATTTTAGCATTTATATTTCATTTCAAATCTTTCCCACTAAGCTTATTGTGTGCACCAGTGATATGTTTAGTCAAATATTATAAATGAAACTAGGCAACAAGAATGTAATATTTCAGAATCAGGATATTGTACTTCTTTATTTTATTTTCCTATGTATTTTTTGATATTACGGTTCAGACAGGCCAAGGGGACGCCCACTTGACACATGGGTTGAGCAAGTCGATGGGTTCTGCCAGCTGGGACTTGGGATGGATAGGGCAGGTGCGTGGGACTTTAACCCGTCCGCTGCGATTGACACGGATTTCACCTTAACTGGTAGCCTGGTAACATATAGTCCCAGGTCTTTCTCTGCCTCTGTGGTGGATAGTGGAGTGTTTCCCATGTGGTATTGGTGTGCTGGATATCCCTTCACTGGTAGCCTGGTAACATATATACACTCCCAGGTCTTTCTCTGCCTCTGTGGTGGATAGTGGAGTGTTTCCCATGTGGTATTGGTGTGCTGGATATCCCTTCACTGGTAGCCTGGTAACATATAGTCGCAGGTCCTTCTCTGTCTCTGTGGTGGATAGTGGAGTGTTTCCCATGTGGTACCGGTATGCTGGATATCCCTTCACTGGTAGCCTGGTAACATACACTCCCAGGTCTTTCTCTGCCTCTGTGGTGGATAGTGGAGTGTTTCCCATGTGGTACCGGTATGCTGGATATCCCTTCACTGGTAGCCTGGTAACATATATACACTCCCAGGTCTTTCTCTGCCTCTGTGGTGGATAGTGGAGTGTTTCCCATGTGGTACCGGTATGCTGGATTTCCCCTCCTAATGACTGAATTGTACCAGCCACTTGTTCTGTTCCTGTAGCTTGGTGATGTTTTGTAGGAAATCCGCAGTCAAGGGGTTGATCATTGGACCATCGGGGGTGAAGCCGGCAAGTGAGTGAAGCTACGCGCCCCTGGATGTATGCTCCCCATTAATTATTCAATCCGCTTGTAATGTTGATACGCACTGTTTTTCATCAATATTTCAGAGCATTTGGTTTCGTATGTTTTTACTTCAGAGTACGTCCACATCTGCCTTCCATTATTTACCTGTAAGTCTCGCCGTCACAAAATCATAACACGAATTTTTCCTTGCTGCTTTTTATTAGTAGAGCAGGCGAGGCTTAATTACCCCCGAGAACTATACTAATATTTTGCAAGACGAGGCAGCCCTTTGTCATGCTCCCTTCTCCTCCCCTCGTCCTTTCCAAGTCGGCGTTCTTATTTTCTGCTAAGGTTCCCCCCACGCCGCCGGGACCACATTAATGGCTTGATGGAACACGGTGCGCGGTGCAACGTCCTCCGCGTGATGGAGGCGACGCCGGGAAATTTGTGCGGCCTCGCAGGAAGTCCCGCCGCTGCTGCCTCGGTATTTTTGTTCCTGCGGTGACGGCGGCAAACTTAGTAATGCCACTAATTACTCCACAACAATGTTACCGAAACTATGAACAACTCTCTAGCCATCTATCCATCTATCCATCTATCTATCTATATGTATCTGTCCAATAAATAGGCGTATAAATAAGAGAGAGATAGAGGGATGAAGGGGGCGGCGCAGCAGCGTGGCCTTTGAGGGGCACGAGCCAGGTCATGAAGGGGGGGTCGTGGAGGGGCGGGGGGGGGGGGGGGGTTGTGCCTCGGCTGCAGTGTGCTTCAGGTTGTGGAAAGGCTGCGGGGGGGGGAGAGGGAGGAGGAGGCCAGCTGAAGGTCAAAGGAATAGTTGAGAGGAGTTAGTGCCCTCAGCGCGCGGCGCGGGGAGAGGGTGGGGGCACGGCATTATCGCAGCCCCTCTCACCCCCCCCCTCCGCCCTGCCGCCCCCCGCCTCCACTTCCTTTGACGCTCAGCCTCGCCGCTTCCCGGGGGACCTGACATCTTCCTCTAAACAATCCTGCGCCTGCCTTAATGTGTGTGTATATATATATATATATATATATATATATATATATATATATATATATATATATATATATATATATATATATATATATACCTAGTCTTTGAGGCTTCCGTCTTCCTGCTCCAGTTACTTTGTTGTCCAGACGTTGTTGAGTCCAACTCGGCGGAAGGACACTCTCCACTCACCAAGAGCCATGACTCATCGTGCGGGGAAGGGAGGGTGCAAGGGGTAGCAGTGCAGGTGAACTGGGTCATGTTAGGAGAAGTCAGATGTAAGGGAGACGTAAGGAAAGGACGATCATGAAGTGGCCGAGGCAACACAACTTTTTACGAAAAGGTTTGGCTCGCGACGGGAAAGAAAATGTAGACGAAAATCTGGTCTTGTTTGATATTCTGCAATGGTTCACGTATTAAGCCCAGGAGGAGCACGGCTGTGTTTCTCCGTGGCATTCCATTTGAATACCATCCCTTGCCCTGTTTATGTATATTTGCGTGGGTGTATGTGGGAGTGCGTGTGCGCGTGTTGACATTAAATTATGCAGACGAGAAGCCTTACTGTTTAAACACCGGGACAGTAAGGTCGCGGGTTTAGTCTGCCGCGGCCACGTGTGCTGCGTCCCTCCTTCATAACACGGAACATTTACAACAACATGCCTCTCGCGCGCTGGCCAGCCGTCAGATTTGCATTCAATTCGAACATCCTTCAACAAAGAAAATTCCTACACATAATAAACGTGAATTTTGTATTTACTATTCGTCCACAAAAATATCTTATTCAGGAACTATTTTGACACGTGGAAGGGACGCGTTGCCTCGGAATAACCGTGTTGGTGCGGTGCCGAGACAGCGTGTTTCCCTTCACGCCGGGACGGAGCGCGTGGCCGCGGGCTGGCGGGAGGCGGCGGGGCGTGCGTGGCGGTGCTGGCCCGAGGCTGTCAGGATACATGTTTTTTTTGCCACTTCAGTTATCGTGATTAATAAATGATATGTGTTAGAATCAAATAAAGTTGAAAGTAGTTGGAGCAGGGGCTGTAGAAAATATTATTATTATTGTTATTATTATTATTATTATTATTATTATTATTATTATTATTATTATTATTATTATTATTATTATTATTATTATTATTATTACCGCCAACTTCAGTGCAGCAAGAGGAAGAGGAGGAGGAAGAGGAGGAGGAGGAGAAGGAGGAGGAGGAGAAGGAGGAGAAAGAGAAGCTTTACTGTATATTTAGTCTTTATAATACCGCTCCTGCTCTCTCCTGCTCTCAAAACAACGCTCTTATGCTCTCTCTCTCTCTGCCCTGCTCTGCTACTGGTAACAGGCAAGATACAGAAGACGTTTTCGACCCTCACATCAACTATTTCCAAAGGCCAAAAATGAGAATAGTCTGGTCCTAATGACTGTTTCTTTAGGTTCACGGTACAGATGAAGGGTCAAACCACCACCAAGGTCATACAACTACCTCTGGAAATGCTCAAAACCCTTACGAAAACCTTGTCGAATGTGTGTGATTGGACGCTGAAATGTTTATAAATATGACCCAAAGTCGGACAGCTCTGCCTCTCTCTTTCTCTCTCTCTCTCTGGTCTCGTCTCATCCCTGTTGTTTTCATGGCCATAACGACCTGTTTCCCGTCCGGTCGTACTTTTGCGGGCCTCAAATGAAGAGCTCTTTTCGCTTCCCTGCATTCCGTGATTTCGCGATTTCGTTCCATGTAGCGCGCAACGAAAGAGTCTGACCGCTGGTTCCTCTGCGTATTTGCCGCTGTAAAGGCTTCATGGAGAGAGCCCAGCACCCAGCCACTTTTTATTTGACGTTTTGGTAACTAGCGACCTTGTTCTTTTTTCCTGTTCTTGAGTTTCATTTCATCTTTTTGCGTGCACTCGACTTTTCCTTCGTTTTTTTTCCCCCCTTCGTGCCTGCGTGTGTCATATCGGGTAGGCAGGGACGCAAAACCTTTTTTCATAGATCATAACTTTGACTGAGAAAAGATAGTTTGCCCGTCCCGCTCCCACTCTGGCGGGACAAAAAGACAGACGGATGGATGGATATAAAGGGAGAGGGAGAGAAAAACGAGGATTAGCGTCCACACAAAAAACGGGGCGGTAAAGGGAAACACAGAGAGGCGAGGAGAAATATATCACTGGACGAGAGAGGACGAGAGGGAAAAATTAAATGGCAGTTCGAAAGAGAGTGAAAGAACGAAATGAAAGAGAGAGAGAGAGAGAGAGAGAGAGAGAGAGAGAGAGAGAGAGAGAGAGAGAGAGAGAGAGAGAGAGAAGCCGGCAGAAAGAGAAGATAGATAAGATAAATAGATACATAAACAAATAAACAGATAGATAAAGAGAGAGAGAGAGAGAGAGAGAGAGAGAGAGAGAGAGAGAGAGAGAGAGAGAAGAGCAACATTCTGGGCCGCAGGGGAAGACGCCCAACAACCTAACAACAAATCAATGTACATTATAAAGTTTAAAACATCTGGGAAAAGGGAGGGTGTGAAAAATGAGGCTGGGGGGGGGGGGGATGCGTAGGAGGAGGCGGAGGAGGAAAGGGAAGAGGAAGAGGAAGAGTAGTAGTAGTAGGAGGAGGAAGAGAAGGAGGAGGAAGAGGAAAAGGAGGAGGAGGAGGAGGAGGAGGAGGAGGAGGAGGAGGAGGAGGAGGAAGAAGAAGAAGAAGAAGAGGAAAAAGAAGAGGAAAAAGAAGAAGAAAAAGAAGAGGAGGAAGAGGAAGAGGAAAAAGAAGAGGAAGAAGAAAAGGAAAAAGAAGAGGAAGAAGAAGAGGAGGAAGAGGAAGAGGAAGAGGAAGAGGAGGAAGAAGAGATAGAGGAGGCGGTGGCGGCTTGAACGGCAAAATAGGACCAGGGAGCGAGGCAGAAAGACCGACGCAGTAGTAGGCACAAGAGCACGCCGGCGAAGGGACGCAACGCACAAACTTCGGGAACTCCGCTCAGCTTCGGGCCGGGAATTTTAGATATTTGTGCGTCCCTGAATATGTAACGCGGCAATTTACATCACAATATCACACTCGAGCGGCCAACACCCCTCCGGCACATGAGGCGACGAGGCTCTTCACAGCGCGGCCCAACCAAACCCTGGCTGCTCGTCCCTCTGTGCTGGAACCTTTCTCTCGTTGTACGGTATATATCATCCCATTCCTTTATCGCCTTCCACATATCCCTACTGCCCCTCTCTCTCTCTCCTTATGTCCTTCCTTTCTTTGGTTCTCTCTTCCGTGTGGCTTAACTAATCCCTGCCTGTTCGTCCCTCTGTATCCTCTAACCCCGGTCCTGTTCTGGTGGGATCTCTCCTTCGTCCCTATCCATTCCTTTCTCTCCTTCTTCCATCTGTACCTCTATTCCTTTGCTTCTCTCTCTCGTGTGTCTTAACTAAATTCTGCTTGCTCGTTCCCCTGAGTCGTCTAACATCTCTTCTGTAGTACGATGTGTAATGTATATATTATAATGACGAGAGATAGCAGTTCGTGACCTTAACACAAAACATAACACCCCCGCAGTCACTATAAAAACTGATAATATAAAAGGCTGGCATATGATCTCCCTTCCGCTCTTCCTTTCTCTTCTCCTATATGTCCCTTCTCCTATTCTCTTCCCTCCCTCTCCTTCCAGCATATTCTACTCCTCTCTATCTCCTCTAACCCACTTCCTGTTCCTTCTCTCCCTCTTCCCTCTATACCTCTATTTCCTTGCTTCTCTATCTCGTGTGTCTCAACTTAACTCTCCTTGTTCGTTCCTCTGAGTCGTCTAACCTCTCTTCCGTAGTACTGTGACCATCCTTCCGTTCTTCCTTTCTCTTTCCCTACATGTCCCTTCTCTTAACTTCTTCCCCTCCCTCTCCTTCCAGCTTATTCTACTCCTCTCTGTCTCCTCCAACCCAGTTCCTGTTCCTTGGCCTTTCCGACCTTTCCTTGCTCTTTCCCTACATGTCCCTTCTCTTACCCTCTTCTCCCTCTCCTTCCAGCTTATTCTACTCCTCTCTGTCTCCTCTAACCCAGTTCCTGTTCCTTGGCCTTTCCGACCCTTTCCTTTCTCTCTGCCCACTCATCCCTTCTCTCCCTCTCTGTCTCTTTCGCCTCCGCCTTATCCTATTCCTCCTTCCCTGTTCCTCCCTCTCCGTCCCTTTCTCTCCGCTCACACGTCCCTTCTCTCCCTCTCTCCCTCTCTCCCTCCTTCCTCTGCCCCCATCTAGGCCACCATCCTGCTCGGCTAGACAACTCCCGCCTGTACAAAAGTTAAGGTAACTACTCTGACAGTTTTCGGTTAATCTCGACGCTGAGCTAAAGGCGTTGGGCCGTTGGAGCTGGTGCAGGGACGGGGCGGGAACGGGGAGAAACGGGGCGGGGTCGGGGAGGGGAAGGGAGAAGGGCGGCGGCGGCGTCAATCCTCCAGGGTGATAGTGGATTCTTTCCCAGCACGAGTCTCGGGATAATGCCAGAAGGTGAGGGAAACTGCACGACTCAGGACTCCATTTGCAAATTAATCTGTCGCCTGGCACCCTTATAAGCCTCGTAACGCCATCGACCATTCCCCGGAGCCTGAGTGATCGTGGGTTAAGCGCTCTCTGGCAAGGCGGGATCTGGTGCAGGGGTGTCAGAGGCGTGCGAGGCGGTGGGAGGAAGAGAGATAGAGCGCACGAAGGGACTAGTGCGGTATGAAGCCTAAGGTCGGTGCTGTCGGAGTTTAAATGCTGAGGTATGACCCTGAGAATTTCTAGGTTAAGTCCCGTATTATCAAACTCTTCGAAACCTTAGTATATATATTTCCAAAGGCTCGCGTAGGAGTTGTAGACGTTTCCATGGGTAGTCTCATAACCCTGGTGGTAGTTTTGAAAGGCTTCCGCGCCATGAACGGGAAGAACACTCATAGGAACCCGATGTACCTCCTCTGTGGCCTTCAAAAACGGCCGTAACAAGAAACTGAAACCTCTGATAATGCGAAAGCGATGTCTTGCAAGTCGTGGCTCTCGTGCAAGGGATTTAAGCGTCGTAAGGAAGGGGAACATGGCGCAGGAAGCGACAAGGGCGCTATGAAGCCTGAATGATCGAAGGTTAAGTCTTGTATTATCAAACTCACCGAAACCTTACTTAGTACACATATTATAAGGCTCTCGCAGAAGTTGCAGGCGTTTCCATGAGTGATTTCTTTTCCCTAGTGGTAGTTTTGCTCATGGGAACCCGATGTACCTCCTCTGTGGCCTTCAAAAACGGTCGTAACAAGAGCCTGAAACCTTTGATAATGCGAAAGCGATGTCTAGCAAGGCGGGCTGTAGGTAATTCAAGGGGTCTGAGCGTCGTGCAAGGCGGTGGAGGAAGGGGAACAGGGCTCAGGAAGGGTGAAGGGAGTTATGAAGGAACTCCTCGAGGGGAAGATCAAAGGAGTCTACTAAACTTGATCTAAAAAGCAAACGGCTGAAGGGCTGAGACCTTAATGGATCAGATTGAACTGGAAGCATAACAGGACGAAGGGATCAATGAGGAGGAGGAGGAGGAAAGGAAGGGAAGGGGGTAGTGTAGCCAAATCTCGTACTCAGAAGATCACATTTATCACTTCCAGACCCCAAGACACTATCGTACCCACGGAATTAACGAGACACAATTAAAGCCCCCGTTAAAATCCTTTGTTATTGATGGTTTCTTGCGATAGTTGAGTCAGAAAATGTAAAACAGTGATGAATACCATGATTTGAACACGCTGGAATGGTGGTTGATGTCTTAACACTGAATATTGATGTTTTTTTTTTTTTTTGGCATTGATGTGTACGATGATTTGAACACGCTGGAAGGATGGATGAGGTCCTAACACTTTGAATATTGATGTGTTTTTTGCATTGATGTGTACGGTGATTTGGTAATGTTAAAAGGTGGGGGGCAGGGGCAAGGGGGCGGAAAGGGGCGATGCGAGGCGTAACGGACGGGCAGGGGCGGCGAGAGGTGAATCAGGGAGAAGTACCGAGGGGAGAAAATTCAGACCCATCCTTATCTCTCTCTCTCCCCTTCCCCCGGCGCCCCTCAGCCGTTCCGTCCCGCCTCACTATCAAGTTAATGGCCCTTTTCATGGCGGGACGGAGAACGTGACGGAGGGAACGCCGCCCCGCCCTGCGCCACAACACCGTTCTTCACCCATGAATCGGGGCGGGGCGGGGCGGGGTGGAGCGGGGTGAACCTGGTGGGCAACGTATTTATTTTAAGGTCAAGGCGATTTGATAGTTAGCTGAGTCTATTGCAGTGTGTTCAAGGCCGTTTCTGTAGGATCAAGGCCTATTAGAGTAGATTTATTTATTTATTTATTTTTACGTCTACGCCTATAGTACCGGTAGCCTTGCTTGAGGGGCCTGGATGGTGTTCGGCCCCAGCCCATCATGGCGCAGGAAAGTGTTTATAGTGGCGCCATCTTCTCTTGGCTCATGCTGCCCCCCGGAACTCGTTCTTGATTCACTTGGACGGTTTCCTCTAGAGTCCGGGTTGATGGGTGGTTTTCAGGACAGCATGTGGGTAGTTTTAAGCCACTCGGCGGTGACTGAAAAATCCCAGGTGGTAGCGTGGGGATTCGAACTCGCGTCGTCCATCACGTGGTGAATGTGGGCCCAGCACGCTACCACTCAGCCACCGCCTACCCATACTGGACTGGTGTAATGGATTCAACGTCTATTTTTGTAGGATCATGAATTGGTGTAGTGGTTTTAGGGCCTCTATTAGGTTCAGGGCCTGTTGCAGTGGGATCAAGGTCTATCATAGTAGGCTTATAGATCTATGTAATGGGATCAAGGTCTAGTTTTGTAGGTTCATGGCCTTTTGTAGTGGATCCAGAGTCTGCTTTAGGTTCATGGTCCGAAATAGAGGGATCAAGGTCTCATTTTTGTAGGTTCAGGGTGTTCTGTAATAGGTTCAGTGACTGTTGTAATGAGATCAGTGACATTACAGTGGGATCAAGGCCTGTTGTAGAGGGTTAAGAGTCTTTCGTAGCGGGATCAAGAGTTATTGTAGTGGATTCAGGATCTGTTTTAGTGATTCAGTGTCTCTTGTAGTAGGTTCAGGGCCCTATTATAATGGATTCAGAGTCTTTGTAGTGGGATCCGAGTCCTTATAAGAGGTTCAAGGTTTTTAGTAGTGGATTCAGGGTCTGTCTCAAGTTCAGGTTCTATGTAAAGGGATCAAGGTCTATTAATAGGAGGTTCAGGGGGTTTTGAAGTGGAATCAGCGACTATGGTATTAGGATCACGGGCTATGTAGCTGGTTCAAGGGCGTTTGGAGTGGATTCAGGGTCAGTTGTAATAGGTTTTAGTGTTTGTAGTGAGTTCAAGTAATTTTCTATGGGATCCAGTCCATTGTAGTAGGATCAGAGCCTCTGTAGTGGGATCAGATACTTTTTAGTGGGATCAGAGTATATAATAGTAGGCTCAGGGTCCGGTATAAAGGATTCAGAGTCTATTGGCGTAGGTTCAGGCTATTGCAGTAGATTCCGAGTCCATTCCAGTGGGTCAGGGGTTGATAAACGGTTCGGGGCGGCCTTCTGGAGCACCGGCCCGTTGTTGTGACGCACGATGGGGCGGGATGACGATGCCCGTGAGTTACCAAGCTATTTCCCGATGATTGGCGTGTTATAGCGGCGGTGGTGGTGGCGGCGGCGGAGGCGGTGGTGGCGGTGGTGGTGAGTGACGGCTGGTGGGTTGAAAAGCAAGGTTCGTGTGTATGAACGGATGTAGCTGCGGGCTTTTGTTGCACTGTTTTTAGATATGTTTGTATGGGGTAGTGTTCGTTTTTTGGTGTGTGTGTGTGTGTGTGTGTGTGTGTGTGTGTGTGTGTGTGTGTGTGTGTGTTGCGATTTTCCGATTGTTCTTTTATCCATTGGTGTTTCTGTTTGTTGATGTCGCTGGTCTTGTTTTTTTTTTTGCTTCTCTTTTCTCTCTCTCTTTCTATCTATCTATCTATCTATCTCTCTCTCTATCTATCTATCTCGTCGTTCATAGCGGTTTTGATTCTTTTGGTTTTGTTGTTCTTGTTTCTCTTTTATCTCTCTTTCTCTCTCTATGTCTCTCTATCTATACATGTATCTATCTATTTATCTATCTATCTATCTATCTATCTATCTATCTATCGTCGTTCATACCAGTTCAGATCCTTTTGGTTTTGTAGTTCTCGTTTCTTTTGTCTGTCTCGTCTTTTAAAGCGGTTCCAATCCCTTTGCTGTGCCTCGATCCCGTCCTCTGTTTGGCGTTTGTCTTTATAATGGACGTACAGTTTCGAGGCCTCGGTGAATAAGAGTGAATAGGAGTTTATTATGTTTTGTTTTTTTAGATTTTAGTTTTATGTGGTATCTGACCCCACTGTAAACACCCTGAACCTACCACAAAGGCCTTAATCCCACTACACTAACCTGAACCTCCTACAAAGAATCTGATCCAGCTATGATAGACTTCAAACCTAATGCAATATATCTTTTTTCTTATTTTGATCTGTATTACTGATCATCTTTTGTCTTGTCTACTGTTGAATGTATTTTTGAATGGATGTATTTTTTAAAGTAGAGTTTAATGTAGAGATTAGCTTGCCAGTAATCTCTTTAATTTGTTGTTTTATCAAAGGATTTATGTAATACCTCAAATAGGTTTTTTTTAGTAATACCTCAAGTAGTGCTTTCAGTGTCAATACAAGGAGTCGAATCGCCTCATGTATAAGTTGATAAGTTGGTCTTGAATCCTAAAATCTTTTGCAATACTTTTTTCATCTCCTTCCCTTCTCTTTCTTTTTTTTTTCTCCTTTTAATCCTTCTTTTTCCTCATTTTCTTCTTCATTTTCCGTCTAACTCGTGTCCTCCTCCTCTCCTTCCTCCTCCTCCTCCTCCTCCTCCTCCTCCTCTTTTTCCTTTTCATCTCAAGTTTAATTCCTCTCTCTCCTTTCTCTTTCCTCACTTTTTTTTCATTCTTCATTTTCCTCCTCCACTTCTTTATTCCCCTTCTTCGTATTTTCCTCCTTTTCCTCCTTCTCCTTCTCTTCGTTCTCTTCTCCTTCTCTTTCTTTACTTTTTGTTTCCTTTTAATTCTTCTTTTTCCTCCTCCGCTTTTCCATTCTTCTTCTTCTTCTTCGTGTTCTCCTCCTCTTCTTCCTCTTCCTCCTCCTCCTCTTCCTTTTCCTCCTCCTCTTTCTCTTACTTCTTCTCTTTCTCTTCCTTCTCCTCTCTTCTTTCTCCTCCTCCTCTAACTCCTCCTCGTCCCCAACTTTCCCTTCCTCATTTTCCTCTCCCTCATTTCCCTCCTGTTCCCTCTCCTTCAACTCATTCAACACTCATTTCCTCTCCCCTCTCCTCCACCTCTTCCCTCTCCACCCACTCTTTCTCCCTGTCTCTCCCTCCCTCCCCTTCTCCTTCTTCGACCTTCTCTTTTTCCCTGTTTTGTTTTCCTTTCTTTCTTCTCATTCGTCTTTCTTTCACTTTTTCGTTCTTCCCTTCTTCTTCTTCATGTTCTTTTCCTCCTTTCTTCCTCTCTCTCTCTCTCTTCCTTTCCTCCCATCCTTCCTCCATCTCCCTCTTTCTTCCTTCCTTACTTCTGTCTCCATCTCTCCTTTCTTTTCTTCTCCCTCTCTTCCTCTCATCCTTCTTTCTTGTATCCCTCTCATCTCCGTTTCTTCTTCCTCCAATCCTTAACTCCATCCCCTTCTTCTCCTCCCCTTCCTCCTCCCATCCTTCCCTTTCTCTTATGCAGCTCTTCTTACCATCCATTATCTCGTCTCGCACTCTCCTCCTCCTTCACCTCTCCCTCCCATCCCTCCCAGCCTCCCTGCTCTTCCATCCCCGTGAGTGCAGACAACGAGGGGCCGAGAGAAGGGTACACTGCGCCCTGGTAACGAGAGGGTGTTCGAGAGACGCAAATGTGTCCCGAGTGAGGCTGAATGATGATGAGCAGGGGGTCGGTGGCGGAGGCTGACAGCGGCGTGAAAGTGAGCCGCAGTGATGAAGGCGGCGCTCGACGGGGCCTGACGGGGAGCGACGGAGCTGGTTTAATATATGCCGAAGGTTAATGGAGGGGTCGTTTGTCTCGTTTTTGGGTCGTTCATATCCGAGTCACTTGCTGTGGGATGAGCTTGTTGTTGTGGTGGTGGTGTTGATGTTGGTGTTTTGCTTTTGTAACGACACACACACACACACACACACACACACACACACACACACACACACTGTCAGACGTACACAAACACATACTCTTTCTCTGCTTAACTTCTTGCTCTTTTCCAGTCACTGTCTCGTGCTTTTATGGGTCAGGTCGCGTTCCAGCGTCACACACTTACACATCACGCACCACAAAATTGCATGGGAGGGAACATTACCGCTGCACGAACCCTACCACGACCCGCCCACCCCTCTGCCCGCCTGCCCGCATGATGTATATTGATTCCCGTTACTGCTGTGTGTGGAAATAGTAGAGTTTTAACGGAACTTTTAGCCGGTCGAGGAAGGGAAGTCAGCAGCGGTGGTATTTACTGTGTTGACTGATCATGCTTCTCTGGTTCCGGGAAAGTTAATATTAGTTTGTTTACGCTGAATGGTTAGGTATGATAGGTTTTGTATAGCGCTTGACAAAAGGAAGGTAGGAAAGACAGTACTGTTATCCTTTTTCATGTCATTTACTCATGTTTTTTTGCTAATTCCGGTGAAGTTTAATGAAGGTTTGTTTTTAATGAAGTGACAGACATGGCGGTTTTTTTTATAGAGTTTAACAGAAGGAAAGGAAAGGAAAGGAGGAAGGAAAGCCAGCAACGTTAGCCTTTCTCGTCATTTCCTCATGTTTCTTTCAGCACACTCTCTAACGTAAAAAGAAAGGAAAGGAAAGAAAATTAAATGAAATGAAAGGAAAGGAAAGGAAAGGAGGAAGGAAAGCCAGCAACGTTAGCCTTTCTCGTCATTTCCTCATGTTTCTGCGATTCCAGCAACTCTAATAACGGTAAAGGAAAGGAAAGGAAAGAAAATGAAATGAAAGGAAAGGAAAGGAAAGGAAAGACAGCAGCGTTAGCCT
Source organism: Eriocheir sinensis (assembly GCF_024679095.1). Classification (NCBI taxonomy): domain Eukaryota; kingdom Metazoa; phylum Arthropoda; class Malacostraca; order Decapoda; family Varunidae; genus Eriocheir; species Eriocheir sinensis. The sequence goes on along the minus strand of NC_066578.1, from coordinate 6,639,822 downwards.
TTCTCACGTTATTTACACCTGTGTCTCGGATTCCAGCAACTCTAATAACGGTTTCTTCCCGCTGGACGATCAGACAAGCAAGTTTTTTTATAATAATCCTTTCCGGTAAACGTTCATGCGGACTGACTTCACCTCTACCACGCACGAAGCCCCAGCACTGTACAGCAATAACCCGTGAGCCTCGCAGCGCCGCCGAACCCTTCTGCGAAATGTAACCTGATCATGTACTCCAAGGCGATTTTGTTCCTACCCCACCGCGCTGTTCGTCCTTTCATGCCCAAACTCTTCACGCGAAAATCCTCCCTGATTGGATGGCAGCTAGGCATTCCCTGTAATACGAGACACGATTGCTTCACGGAATGGATTACCCGCCCACACACGTAAATGGATGAAAAATAAAGGAGTAGCGGCGAGAGACGAATATAGACGGAGTAAATGTCAAGGTAATATGCGAACGAACAGGCTGACACATACACACAAACAAACACACACACAAGAAAAAAAAAAACACATGGGGAGAGAGAGAGAGAGAGAGAGAGAGAGAGAGAGAGAGAGAGAAATAAAAAAAAGCAATTCCACCTTTTTTTAAACTTTTCTTGCTTCCGTTAAAAAAAAAATGTTGTTATATCACCAACAAAGACACTTAAGAAGACACTAGACAAAGGTTTTCAGTTGCCTTTCCTTCCATATTCTCTCACGCCCATCAATACCCCTTCTGATTCCTCTTCAAACTATCTTCGTGTTAGTATCAGACGGTGACCCAACGTTGCCAGATTGTCGTACTCAGTCTCTTATAATTCCCAACTCCCGACCCCAAAACTGTCACCTGGGGTCCCATAAACTAGATCCATTTATATATATCGTTAAAATAGTTAATTCCTGATGTTTCTTGGCAATAGTTATGCGTCAGAAACCGGTAAATACTACGCTCTTGAGTACGATAATCTGGGAACGGTGATCAGAGCCTTTTAAAATGCTCAGATTCATTACTATAGGACACCAGAGGGCATTAAACTGGGTGCTTTTTTTGGCCATACTCTGCAGTGCGTTCCTTTTTCACTGCGCCCATATACCCTTAGTGACGCCTCTTAACTATTTTGGTGTTATTATCAAACCCTCAAAAAAAACTTCAATTTCATCCCCAACTAAGCTAATTCAGAAGACACTCGAAAAACCTTCAATTTCACCCCTCTTTTAAATATTTTGGTGTTACTCTCAAACCCTAAAAAAACTTCAATTTCATCCCCAACTAAGCTAATTCAGAGGACACTCAAAAAACCTTCAATTTCATCCCTCTTTTAACTATATTTGTGTTACTATCAAACCCTCAAAAACCTTCAATTCCATCCCCAACTAAGCTAATTCAGAGGATCCTTAAAAACCCTTCAATTTCATCCCCAGCTAAGCTAATTCAGAGGACACTCAAAAAACCTTCAATTTCATCCCTC